>NC_046370.1:1469253-1756753 GCF_011125445.2 Fundulus heteroclitus | reverse complement strand
TTTTGTTCTTGTTGTTTGTTTCACGTTATCTTCTCATTTTTGGGGGATTCCATACCCATAAATAGGGTGCTTACATTTTTATAGTAGTAATATTTATTAAGGTGGGAAATGTAGGTGATACTGTTGAAATTGGTATTTACAGCTATATCCACGCTATATCTTTTCCTGCCTCTGAAAACATTCAAAACCTGTAACTTTGCAACAAAGCCTGAAGCAGTGTGATATTTTTTCTATTAAACTCTGAATCCGTGTGGCATTTCCAGCGCATTGTAGGATTGAAAAGAGTCCACCTGATACGTAAAATCAATATCTCAGGAGAGCCGGAACAGTTCCACTCTCATCAATGGTGGTTTTTCAAAATGTATCGATTGCTTTTCTGGTGGCGGCGTTCACTGCTCTTACAGATCTGTGCAGAGATGCAACATAACAAAAAATAAATAAACCAATGCAATCACACCACAAAACCAAATAACTTAATTTTACAGATGGTTTTGCCATTCGTTTCAATCTCTTTTCCTCTCTGTTTCCCCTTTTTTTAAATGTGTGTAAAGAAGTGGCATCTTGGGTTAAGACATCGTTTTCTAAACATTTATTATTCCATCTGATATTTGTCTGATCCACTGCCTTCAGATTTCCGCTTATCTCAAAGGAAACAAAGTCAGATTTCTTTTTCTCAAGATAAAAGACAAACTGACAACCCAGAGATAAGATGCGTGTTGTGTTTTGTTTTGTAAAATATGATGTTTTACCATCATTTGTCATCGGTTGTGACAAATGTTCAGGGTCCTGCTCATTTTCTTTATCAGAGGTTTTGACTATTTGTATTTGTTAATATGAAACCAAATGTTTTTGTTGTTACCTCACTTATGGTATTTTAAAAAGGTATGGATGGATGGATGGATGGATAGATAGATGGAAAAACAGATGGATGGATGACCCGATAGTCGGAAGGATAGATGGAGAAAAAATTTATGGATGGGCGGATGGATGGATGGATGGAGAAAGAGATGGATGGATGACCCGATAGTCGGAAGGATAGATGGAGAAAAAATGGATGGATGGATGGATGGATGGATGGAAAAAGAGATGGATGGATGACCCGATAGTCGGAAGGATAGATGGAGAAAAAATTTATGGATGGGCGGATGGATGGATGGATGGATGGATGGATGGATGGATGGAGAAATGGATGAGCGGATAGATGGATGGATGGATGGAGAAAGAGATGGATGGATGACCCGATAGTCGGAAGGATAGATGGAGAAAAAATGGATGGATGGATGGATGGATGGATGGATGGATGGAGAAATGGATGGATGGATGGATGGATGGATGGATGGAGTAAGAGATGGATGGATGACCCGACAGTTGGAAGGATAGATGGAGAAAAATGGATGGATGGATGGATGGATGGATGAATGGAGAAATGGATGGATGGATGGATGGATGGATGGATGGATGGATGGAGAAAGAGATGGATGGATGACCCGATAGTCGGAAGGATAGATGGAGAAAAAAAATGGATGGAAGGACAAACGGATGGAGAAACAAATAGATGGACAGACGGATGGATGAGTAGTACAGTTTTCAGACAACAGTCTGGACAACCCAGACTTTTCCAGACGGTGGTTGAACCATCTGGGCCACCGTAGTTTAGGATCCCTGCATGTTTTAACCACATTGGCAGCTGTGGTCTATAGACACGCTTTAATCCTGATTAAAAAACATATTCCTGTAAACCTTAACAAACACAATTTATCCAAGCAGTCATGCTTTACATTGATCCCACAGCGGTACAGGACTCCCAACCAGCGTCTGACTAAAATGCCCTTTTCCAGCCTGTTTGCATTTTAATGCGATTCAGTTTACATCCGACCGGCTACATTTTACCTGAGGCTGTACGTTTGCCCTCCTGAGAGAAAAACAAAATACGCCCCAACAAGCAGGAAAGCGAGACGACGCCGTGCTCCTCGTTTTCAAAAGCCTTTCAGCCTTCGCTGACTCAGCAGCTTGTCATCTCGATGTTTTGTCACTGAGCGTGTGCAAGATTCAGCAGATGCAGACTGGGGGATATAATGACTGGCGTTTCATTAGCGGCCGTGTTGGTATTAAAGCCGCTCTGCAAACAGCGGGGGTAAAACACACTGAAACAACTTAGCGGAGACCAAATCCCATCTGCATTATTCAGATGCTGCATTATTTATCCCTAACTCCAATTTATTGTAGTTTTCTTTGTAACTTCTGGGAACGTGACTCTGATTTTAACCTAGTAGAGAAATAAATAGCTTTCCTTCCTTTTAATCAGACCATGTTTGACCTGAAGGTTTCGGCGCCATCAAAGTCAAGCCATCAGGCCACACGATGTGTCTGCATAATGAGGGGGGAGTGTGGCCTAAAGAGATCGACACCCTGCATCCAGGTGTGCATAATTATTAGGTGGCTTGTATTCCTCAAGCAAAATGTGCCAGGAGGAGAGAATAAACTGCAGCCCTGAGATACTGAGTTGTGCTCAAGAGGATTACAAGAAAAAAGGGATGAGGAAACAAAAAAAAAGAAGATAAGACCAAGAACCTGTTCTCCTCCTATATTGTCTTTTATTTATTTTTCATTTATTTTTATAAAAAAACTTAACAGTGTTCATTTATTGTTCAATACGCCACATGACAGTTTGCAAGTAAACAAGTTGTATCGTGGCCCATGAACAACGCAGCTGCAGCCTCTTCGACTTCTTCCAGCAACACATCCAGCTATCCTCAGATAAACGATCGGGACTTTTCCACAACTTCAGTAGATGCTTTGAACAGTGTTGTAGGACTCGAGTCCGAGACTCGAACTCGAGTCCGAGTCATTAGCTAAACTTAGAGACTCGTGACTTGACTTGGACTTGAGCACTGATGACTCAAACTTGGACTCGGACTCCTACATTCAGATCATTCTGACTCGGAAATTGAGAAAAAGACTCGACTTTTTTTTCTATCATTAGGCTATAATTTTATAACCTGACTCAAGCCAGACGCATGTCTCGCTCTGCCTAGCTTCACTCACATACATCTGGGACATCGCCCATTGAAAGTGATTTCTCCAACCAATTTTATGGTCTGGCCAATCAGGACGCAGGGCTGGAGTTTCATAGATGTGACGTAGTGGAGACGCGACCATGACGTGAGACTGTTTTGATAGCTCTTCCTGTCAGCTCACTGTCAATAAAACGCGTGCCACTACAGCCGCAAACACATTAAAATTTTTGTTTTTTTTCTGCGTCGCTCTCATCAGCGTCACTGGTTAGCTTCGGTGTGAGTGGTTGAAATAGCACGTCGATAAAGATGACAGACAAGTGGCATATCCAATCATATGCAAGAATTTTTGATAAGGCCCAGCCTTCAATAAAGGCAATTCCTATGGAGAGGTCCCAGATGTATGTGAGTGGAGCTAGGCGGAGCAAGACATGCGTCTGGCTTGAGTCAGGTTAATAATTTTATTATGTCATTAGAATATTATTTGGTGTATGATTTTAATATGTCATTAGAATATTATTTGGTGTATGATTTTAATATCTAAATTATTATTGCAATGGAATGTTACTGCTTCATGTCATACATCACATAGCGGGCGCCATTAGGATGTGCCTATAAGTTGCGACACCACAGCTATGTGGATTTTTTTTTAGTTTAAAAACATGTAGGCTTTGCTTACTTTAGAGCGAAACTTGGACTCGACTTGCTCAATAACGACTCGCCTTGGATCAATAGTGACTCGACTCGGACTTGACTATGATTTTTTTTTAATGACTTGGACTTGACTCTGATTTTTTTTAATGACTTGGACTTGACTATGATTTTTTTTAATGACTTGGACTTGACTCGGACTTGAACGCTGGAGACTCGAACCTGGACTCGGACTCGAGGCATAGTGACTTGACTACAACACTGGCTTGGAACGTCCACTTCCTGGATGAATGTGTCTGTGGATCCGGAGAACTATAGAGGAGCTGAGCATCTCTTTTAGTGACAGATTTAGACATCCTGTCTGTAAAAAGGAGCGCTACCGCAGGTCATTCATTCCTGCTGCTACCAGATTATATAACGCTGCAATATAATAGTAACCATAACCGTAATAACTAACGTGCAATAACTAACGTACAATAATGTGCAACTCATGTGAATTCAATCTCTGGATTATACGTATAACTGTATAACTGTTACATTTACTGTAATGATTGTTTTGCAGTAAGTATATGCAATAATGTGCTGTGGTATATTGTCAACATAAAGGTCATTCATTCCTGCTGCTACCTGATCATACTTCGCTGCTCTATACCTGTAACCATTACAGTAATTACTGCAACCATGCACCATAGATGCAACAATAACTGTAATAACTTATGTGCAATAAGCCATTTAAACATGGTGCTATAACCTGTGCAATAATCCTGTGCAATAATCCTGTACAAAGTGTATAATAACATATGTGCAATAACCTATTTATACATAAAAGTGTAAAGAATTGTATATAGCTGTATAACTGTATCTAACTGATTCTACTTACCTACTTTAGCACCTTCTTCTGACTTTTGACTATTGAGCCGATGGGACAAGTGAATTTCTCCATTGTGAGATCAATAAAGCTTATCTTATCTTGTCTTATCTTATCTTAATGACACGGACGCCCTCCTCACCGTACCAAAACCGTGATAGGAACATTTGGGTTACGTTTTTTTCTTTTCTTTAAATGTCAGAAATGTTTATTTGTCATTTTCTGTAGTTTATTTATTCTCTCTTTACTTTTATGTAAGTATAAAAACTGGAGAGGGAAATATTTTCATTTAGTTGAGTAATAATTGTGGATACGGATATTCTAAAGGCTAAGCCTCCCTTCGACTTCCCTAAATATTCTGACAGAGCTCTGTAAGTGTTCAACGATAAATTTTAAATCCTCTAAAATGCAAATTGTCTAATAATTGTGCGCACATGTTAGGCAGGCAGACTTTTAAGAAGACCAAGAGCTTTCTGGTTGAGTGTTGCAGCATAAAATATTTCTGAGATTCCCTTGTTTTTATCTCCTGTCGATCTTCTAACATTCGTTCTTTTTTTTTTTCTAGCTATACACCGTGTTCCTGTTACACAAGTTTAATTAATTTTCACTCAGGACATTCCAGGGGATCGGCAGAGGAGACAGCATCCGATGCAAGGGGGAAAGGTAGAGGTGAAAATCATTATGAGGAGCAAAAGCGCAACAGCAGAACAAAGGTTCAATAAATTCAAATGAAGCACGTCGGCACGGTTCAGTGAGATGTAATGAAGTTGATCGCTGCCTTAAACATTGTTACCTGACATCAACAAGGACAGATCTGACCTTTCACTCAGAAGAGTGAAGCCACGACAGCCTCTTGTCTCACCACCAATGGTGTGTTACAATCTTCAAAACATCAGTATAACTTGGAAGTGTTCTGCTAAAGCGAAAATAATTTGTCGCTACACTGTGTGTTAATGTCCTTTAAATATGACAGATCTGATAAATTCTTTTAAATCAATCCACGGTGTGGATTGTTCACATTCTTGGTTGCTCTCTTGTCTGAAGAACGTAATAGAGAACAGTTCGGTTCAATTTGCATGTTATCTAAGCCATTACAAGGCTTTTGTCGTGTAGTACTATAAAGCTTGCAACTCCACACTACTCCAGACATTTTGAATTGAGAAAGCTTTAAGGATAGGAAGCGAAACATCTTCAAACTTCGAAAAAAAAGTCCAGTTTTGTTTTTTTAACTTTTTTGAAATCTTACCTGATATCAGGGTATCTTTGGACCATTTCATTTATTAAAGGTGGGATTTATAGAATTTAGGCTTAAGCGGGGTTTATGCTTGACGCATCCATGAGGTCCGCGGTGAAACTGTAGGAAAATTCCTAACTACACGGACAGTACCGTGCGAAAAAACATGGCGAACGAGCAGGTGCTCCTTCTGCCGGAGGTTTGTAAATTAAGACCTTTTTATGATTCGGCCCATAAAGGACAGGAATCACTGTCATTTCTTGGAAGAAAGGAAAAGGCTTTAAAATGTTGGAAACAACTATGTTTTCTACTTTTGGGTGTAGTGGAGTTACGCTTACCGTATGAGCACAACGCTGCCCTCTAGAGTCTAGGAGAATAGTGCTACTTTAGAGGAAAAGCTGCACGTGTCCGCTCGTCTCACTTCCACGCAGAACAGTATAAACCAACCTTTAGTATAATGGGTTTTAGCTGCCTTGTCTTTGTCCTGACTGAAGCTTCTACAGGAATACTGTTTATACTGTAATAAACCTGCTGCTGCAACACAGAGTTGTAAAACCTACCATGATGTTGTTCCTGCTGGTATGACTGGAAAACTTCTGCAATTCATGTGACAATTAGAAGAGCTACGAGACACCAGGAATGTGTTTTATGCAATTATTAGACCTGCCAATCAAAATATGTTGACATTAGCGCGTAGCATGTGCCACATATCGCCAGCCCAATCTATATGAAACAATATTCCAAGTTAGTATATATCGCACATTGTAGTCATAACAAAGTCAAGCAATTGGCACCATCAAGTGTAATAACGGCGTAATAACGACTGCTTCAAAGGCTTATGAAGAGAAGGAAAATAAACATTTAGACAATATAAATTACAGGATTGCTGTGGATCGCATAACTAACCTCTTCCGAGAGGAACAAATTTAAAAAAAAAGGGAAGAGGAAATGGACTACTGTCCAGTGTCCTCTAGGTCTAGGACACTGGACAAAAGAAAGAGAAAGTGGGACATAGCAATACAAGAGACGCCCAGGAACACAGGAAGTCAGGTATGAACAACCAATTAAATTAAAAAGCCAAATTTCAATAAAGAGGCCAGTTACAATGGCAATTCTTTTATGCTGAGCAGCAAACTGGATTTTTCCGCCACATGGAGCCTGGGCTTATGCTCAATTTTGCATGCATTCACTAATTTGCATAATTAATGTGTACCTATTGTACATCCAATATTCTACTTAATCTTTCCTTCATTTAACATCTGTTTGACGACAAAAACACAAATACTACATTTTTAATATAACTCTAAATGCATTCAGCGAGCGATGTTAACAACTGGTCAGGTCACATGATAGAGTGGGAGCTGCAGCAGCCAATACAGTCTCTCTTTCACTGTAAATTTAATTTTAAAGGATTAAAAGAATCCTTATATTGTCATGAACATTCATTGTGGGATCAAACAAAATTCATGGCCTATAATACCACTTTGCCAGATGTGCACAAGAAATTCATTTTACAATATGGCAGCAACCATTATCACAGACATCACACCAGCAGGAAGTTAGCATAGAAAGTTGAATTTAGTCAGGCACTTAAAGAACTCCCGTACGGCTTTCTTCACACTTCAAGAAGCTAATAGAGAATTGTTGCACTAATCAACGATACAAATAAAAAAAAACATTAAAAATAGGAAGAAAAAAACTGAGCAAAAGTTTGGTTGCCTCCACTTTTAAGCCTGTTTGCTGTTGCCATGACAGATAATTGAGAATTTGCAGAGACATAAAAAACTAGGGGAAAAAAAAGTATTTTCTTGTCACATACACTGCACATATTAGCAAACTATCATGACATTGCTTTTTTAGCTTGAAACAACAACAACAACAACAATAATAATAATAATAATAATAATAATAATAATAATAATAATAATAATAATAATAATAATACTTTTAATTTATACTGCACTTTCCATCAAAAAAATCTCAAAGTACTACAGGTCAAAAAGAAAAAAGCATAAATAAATAAAAAATTAAAAAAGCTATTTTAGAAGAGAGAGAGAAAAAACATCTAAAGGGGACCAAAAGCTTTGCTAAAAAGAAAGATATTACTTCTGATAAATCTGTGCCCCTGCATGCACAGAAAAAAAAAAAACAATATCAGAAACTTGTAAGTTATGCTTTCCAGCTGCAGGGAACACATCATATTGTGACATTAGTATATTTGAGAAGGATACATTTCTCCCATTCTGAAGTGGAGAAATTAAGTGGTTACAGACACCTGGGTATTAGCTTTCAACTGCAAAAAGTGATTAAATTTATTTTAGATTTATTACATCCCTGTTTATATTAAGCCAGTGGGACTTAACTCGATGTAGAAAGGAACATGTAGAAACTGCCACTGCATGCAAATGATCAGAGGGCTGAAGGTCGGATGTGACTCGAATGATAACCTGACAGGTCGTTCCTCTGCTGTCGTTGTGTTCTGTGTTTCAATGCTACGATTTAACATCCAGGGTGGCTAAAATCCTCAGTGATTTGTGTTTTTTTGTTTTTGTTTTTTTTTACAGGGCATGACAATAGAAATGTCTCTGTGAGAATCTCAGTCCTTCATGGATCACTGAGACAATCTCTGCTTGATTTGGAAAGTCCTCCATATTTTAGATCTTAAAGATTTCTATAAAATGCTCTGAAAATTTATTCAGTTCAAGAAATCCAGCTGCTAGTTGATACCGGATTTGACAGCCTATGATTTACAGTATTTTTCTGTTTTATTCTCACAGTACACTTTAAAAACTGATTTAATGTGGTTCACTGGAGTCCTACAGAAACTGGTTCATAATCCATTCCTGGCTGTTCTTGAATTGTTCTATCTCGAGTAATGACATGTTGCTTTCTAAGTTTGTTTTAGCCTACTTCATGTCGTCAGAAAGGCTCTAATTAAATGACATCTAAAAATCTGTCGGTCTGGCAGTAATGAAGTCTGGGTGTAAATAATTAAAAATTAACTCAGCTTTCCAAAAACGAGCTCAATCATAGTTGATTCACAATTTAACACGAGGGTACATTTACATTATTACGTAGACCCAGATTGATTTGGATAGCACTTTAACCATTAGAAACTTCTGAAAACTGCTTCTGAATTGACTTGGGTTATTTTAGTCTGATAAAATCAGCTTGAAATATTTGAGAGTCACAAAGCAGAAAAACCCCCCCCCAAAAAAACAGACGGAATCAGTAACGAGCCAATTCATTTCACTGCACTCTAGACACAACAAGATGGGAAGCTTAAAGTACACACTTTCATATCCGGGGTTCACAATAATATCTTCAGCTGATGCCGCATCTAGATAGCTCGTCGTCAGACAGGCTTTCAGTTTGGCGAGAAATATTGTGCAGCTTTAATATCACGGGATCTCGTTAAACCTCTAATAGCTCTCTACTCCTCTCCTGTTATCCCGTAAAAAAAACCAGAAAAATCAAGCTCTGAGATGTTTAGTATTCAATGCACAGGCTGAAAATTGATGTTTAGTACAGATTACTGTCATATCGTATACACACAGGTATATTTAAAGAATAGAATATGCTGAAAAAGTTCTATATTTTTTTTGTCCCTCATTTCAGAAAGTAAAACTCTATATTTTATAGATTACACTTGGAGGGAAATATTTCAAGCCTTTATTTTTTTTTTGCAACTCTAATGATTATGGCTTACAGATGATGAAAACCCAGATCTCCGCCTCTCAGAAAAATATTGTGAAAAAGTTAAATATTGGAACCAGAATCACCTAATAAGGTTGTCTGAGTCTCTAAAGGATCTCTCTGTCTGGGTCGGCAGGCGACACCGTCATGGGGAAGACTGCTGACTGGACAGATGTCCAGAAGACAGCCATTAAGTCTCTCCACAAGGATGGGAAGACACAGAAGGTCGTTGCTAAACAAACTGAGAGCTGTATCTAAGTATACTCATGGAAAGTTGAGTGGAAGGAAAAGGTGTGGTTGGAAAAGTTGCCTTGCAGCAAGTTTAACCGCAGCCTTGAGAGGATTGTCAAGCATAATCGATTCGAGAATTCGAGGCTGGAGTCGGTGGATCAAGAGCCGCTGCTCACATATGAATCCTACACATGGGCTACAAGGGTTTTACCCAGCTGAGGAGAAACAGAACCGGACTTTGCTCAACACTGCAAAAAATGGATCAAAAAATCAGTCAAATGTTCTTAAAGTTAGTGTATTTGTCCTTGATTTGAGCAGGTAAATAAGATGATTTGCCAATGGAATGAGATTGTTGCACTTAAAATAGCAACAATTCATCTCCATCATCTTATTTCAAGTGCAGGATGTCTAATTATCTTATTTTAGGGGTTAAAATACTCATTCCATTGGCAGATAATCTTATTTATCAGCTCAAATCAAGGACAAATACACTAACTTTAAGAACATTTTTACTTATTTTTAGATCCATTTTTGCAGTGAACGATCCAAATCCTCTTTTCCAATGAAAGTAAAGTTAACATTTCAATTGGAAATCAAAGTTCCAGAATCTGGAGAAAGAGCAGAGAGGTTGATAATCCACAGTGCTTGATGTTGAGTCTGAAGTTACCACAGTCAGAGATGATTTTGGGTACAGTCATCTGCTGGTTCTGATCCAATAGATTAAAAGTCTACAGTCAATGCAGTCATCTACCAGGACATTTTAGAGCACTTTATGCTCTAAAATGATACGGGTCCACACTGCCATAGGTACCAAAATTTGGTCCAATGACCATGGTTGTACTGCGCCTTGACCCCAAACGGAAAGATGAAAGATACCAGAACCAATACTAGTCCCTCACCATGGCACCGGTTCTCAAAGACCGACCACTCGTTGTTATAAATGGCCCTAGTGGATGGGGCCAACGCACCAGCCATTGTGCATCTTTATGGGTAGAAACTGGGCCTTGTAGGGGCCAAACCCACAGCTGGAGGGACAACAGATCCCTCCTGGAGGGGAGGCACATCTGCAAGCTGAAGCAGAGCCTGTGCAGCAGGGGAAACCAAGTCCTCGCTGGCCAGAAGGGGAACCACCAAAAGAAGTCTGTGTCCCTCCTGGAAAACCCTCAGGATAGTTGAAAAAAATCAAAGCAAAGGATTCACTTCACTTCTCTATGTTTATGCTTGTTAGATGTTTTTCTTTCTTAATGCATTTCTTTACTTTTAGCTTTGTGGTTTATTCTTGTGCTCTCTTTCACTTAGAGTTTTGTATTTGTATTATTGCTTAGATTGTGTCCTCGCGTCTCTGTTTGGCTCCATTCATGTTGGTTTCAGCCTGTCACCCTCAGCCATAGCCCCATCCAGTTAAGCTTGTTCAGTTCACCTGTTGCCTCGTCATCACACTCATGCTTCCCACCTGTTTCTCCTGCTATTGAAACACACTTTTGCTCCTGGCTGGATTTGTTTGGTACCAAGTCTACTAGCTCCACAATTGCTTTCTTGCTTTTTTTTTTTTTTGCCTGTCCACATCCATGTTTACCATATTCATTTTCAAATAAGTCCTTTCATATTTGTTTTAGAATGAAAAGGACTCTATAACTTGCCAAGCCACTTCTGCCTGCCTGTCTGCATTTGGGTCCATTCCTAACAAACACATTTATGACACTTCTGGCCCCCGGGTGATTGCAATCTGGCTCGCCATGACTTTTTAAACAAAAACATCTGAAATAATCAATGAAAACTGCCTGCATGCTGTTCATTTACTACCTCTAGTTGCCGTATATCAGGAAGGGCTTGATTTTTTCCCCCCCAAAGGCGTCTGCATCAGCGGGATTCACGTTTTGCACAGGGTCTGTCTTCGACATTAATGAGCTTTGAAGTAAAGCACCCATTATGACCAGCAATGTGAATAAGCCTAAAGGAAGATGTGTTCTGTCTTAATTTGCACTTCAACTATCGCTCAACAGAGAGCTGTCACAATTGAATGCAGAGCAAACAGAGGTTGTCACTAAACAGAACAGACACTCACGGTACAGAAGTGTCTCTATCCAACTCCGCCCTCTACACCAATAAACAGATAGACAAAGCAACAATGGGTTAACAGGAGCGACTTTATGTTTTTGTTTTGTAACATTGTTTTGAAGAGAAATACATAATTAACAGAGATTAACATATCAGCTACTGTGTTGTTTTTTTGGTTGCATTAGCTGCAACTTTGTTGTCTATTAGCTTTTAATTGTCAGTAATTGCTATAGAAACAGCCTTATACGTTTCTGTTACTGTCTGTATGAACAGAAATTGGTAAAACTGCAACATGTTTTGGCTGACGTGACATGAGGTTTCTGCATTCTCCTTTAATTTGTGGGCCTATTTTGAACGACAACATGTACGTAGGTGCACAAAAATGTATAAATTTTTCTGGAAGTTTCCCCAATTCCCTTTTAGAATAACTGACCACTCCTCACGGGGGGATTGGGTGAAAAACAATCTCCCAAATCCACTCTGGGCTTATTTCTTTCTACTGAGGCCTTCCTCTTCTTCTCATAAACACAAACACGGTTCGCTTCTTGTGAATCTCAGCCATGTTCAAAGTCTACGGTGAGAGCAGCGGAGCTACAATGAACGGCTAACACCGAAGCTAACTGCTAAGCTAACCGCTAAGCTAACTGGATACACTACAAGTGCGCATGCACAGCCAGCAAGCAGAAATTAACAAGGAACGAGCACGCTGGCGTTACGTGAGCGCGTCAGAATGATTGGTATGTGGGACAACCAATAGTCAGGCTTTTTACTGGCCTGCAGCTTTTACAGATACATTTTCTAACCTCCTTTTTCTGAATACTTAATGTATTTACTACTTTCGGGATAGAAGAACCATTTCACCCAGTATAACAAAAATGTTTCTAAACAGTACTACCAACTTTAAATTACACATTTGGTTTGTGCTAATCACATTTATGATTCAATGCAGTAAAATAAAACAATTTAAAAGGCAACAATCATAGTAATACTCATATTAGCTTTATTTGCTGAGTGTCCGGCCCCTGAGCTGCTAGCCTTCAGTGACTGTGGCTCCTTAAGCCCTGGTCTAGATCCTTCACACTGAACCAGCCGGGTTAGAAAAACAGACTCACAAGCAGCCGTGATGTCACTTTTGCACCTATGATGTTTATCTTTAATTTAACACCATCTTCAGTAGTGAAAAAGATGAAAAATGTGTTTGTGTGGCGTGAATTGGTTAAAGCAGGATAAATAAGATGCACTGTCTATACAGTTGAAAAGCAGGTTAGAAGCGTTTCTTCTCTGTTTAGTTGTGTTCTTAGAATCACGGTATCTGCCGGTTTTCCTTCAGGTTATACTGCTTATATGCGGCTCTAATGAAATTCAGAATGTAAATGGGTGTTTTCCAGCAGAGCCCTGTTGGTTTCAGATGTTATAGCCAAGTGAATCAGGGGCTCGTCTCCGTGATACAGAGGAAGCAGCTAACAAGCGGGGAGGTGAACAGCTTCTTTCTTTTACCACACAGCAACCTTGGTCTTTTCATTCATTTTGCTTTTCAGTGAGTCACAGTATTTCAGTGTACATATGCACTTAAATGCTCTTAGCAATAACCTGCCAGAAAAGCCGCGTTTTTACAAGCATGAGACAGATTGGGTGGAAAGATTAAATTCAGATGTGCAAACGAGCACATGCAGCATGGTCTGATTGCTTTATCTCTCTGCATCTGTATTTCTAATGTTGCTATGCATGTTTAAAACAAGGTTTATGAGCTTTTCTGAGCTGGTTCACTGTGTGTTTTGCTTTTAGGCACTTTACTTCATTTTTTTAAAATCTAGAGGAGGATAAAAACAGGCATAGAAACGAATTAAAGGCATTAGTTCTATTGGAGACGATCTGTCTGGTAGATTTCCTGTTTGTTCCTCTATGTTTTGGTAATTTAATGATTATGTTATTATCCCAAAGCCTTTGAAATGGCCTTGTAACCCTTTCCAAACTGACAGATGTTATTTCTCCTCTGTTCTGGAACTCCTTAAGGTCTACTTCATGTTGTCAGACAGGTTTTATTGAAGCATTTTCTTGATTCTGTGGCTCAAGCAGAAATCAAGCCTGGGTGTAGCTTGTAAAATAGAAAAAAAGAGGACATTAATCACAGTCAATTCAAAGGAAGGAATATTTCTGTTTTCAAACAGGTCATTTTTTTTGTTCTTAATACATTAATTAATGACTTGAAAACACAATTTTGGATCTTTACTCGGGCTATCATTGTCTGATATCAAAATTAGTTTGACCTGAAATATGCAAGTGTGAGAAAAAAAAACTAAACCACAGGAAATCTCTAGGAGGCAAATACTTATTTTTTCTCCATGTCTTCCTAAGAAAGAATACCTCCTTTCTTGTGTCTCTAAATCTTCTCAGGCTCCTACCTGGCAGCTCAATCTCCAACATCCTCTTTCCAATATACATCCCCGACATCATAAAGGCCCAAATCTGCCCTTAAGCCTCATAATATAACATTTGCCGTGAGTCATAAAAACTACACCCACCACAGTAGAAAAAAATGTGCAAACACAACATAGAAGCTAATAAATCAATTTAGATGTATGCGCATCAAAAGGATTCAATATGACTCAGACTGCGGTGACACAAACTGAGGTGTATTATTAGTCGCCTCTGACAGTGATCCAGTTAGAATGAGCCGGGCAGCGCTGAGATGAATATAGCATACTGTAACCACAGGCTGTAGCTTATGCATGTTTTAATAGTTCACGTTGCTTTTAATGGTTACAACCAGAGGGGCGTCACTGCATTAACACGTTTCTGCTTCTAACTGCACTGGTAATTCCTGCACAACCTGAAGCGTGCGTTGTGTCGCTTTTGTTGCCACATCTACACTGCAAAAGCGGATCTAAAAATTTAGTAAAATGTTCTTAAAGTTAATGTTTTAATCCTTGATTTAAGCAGGTAAATAAGATTATCTGCCAACGGAATGAGTATTTTGAGCCCTAAAATAAGATAATTAGACATCCTGCACTTAAAATAAGATGATGGAGATGAATTGTTCCTATTTTAAGTGCAAACATCTTATTCCATTGGCAAATCATCTTATTTACCTGCTTAAATTAAGGACAAATACATTAATTTTAAAGAATATTTTTCCTATTTCTAGTTCCGTTTTTGCAGTGTATGGCCCGCGTTTGATATTTGCATTTTTTTCGACCTGCCAACAAGTGTAGAGCCTATTTTTACAGCACGTATAAAAAAAAAAAAAACAGTAAAGTGTCATCTTGACGACGCTCAGAGAAACATTTTATTTTAGGAAATGTCTAAAAAAAAAAAATGTGAAAGCGAATTATTCGGCTCCTGTGTCGCAGACCCATTTTGTAGATAACAAGGCAGGCTGGTTTGTGGAGCCTGTCCTGCTTAGCTGTAGGAGAAGGCACGTAAGGACCATGAATTTATAATGAGAAGGTTTTCTATCTTCGTGAACAGGAGTGATTGAAGAGGAGGAGGGGAGAAGGTGGGAAGCAGAATAAAACCTAAAAAGATGTTAAACAGATTGAAGGGTCTTTTGACAACATTGGCAGAGTGGAGGCTCGAAATTGCAATGTGTGTGTGTGATGCATGCATGAAGTAGTGGGAGTCATCCTCCTCGGGAGGCTTGAGTGCATTATTTTGTCGTGTTAATGCATTCATGCATGACAGTGCCATAGCATCAATTTTATGGCGCTAAAACACGTGTGAGTGTGAGTGTGCGTGTGTGTGGGTTTGTGTCGAAGAAACCGTGAAATCGCAAATTTAGAGAAGCCAAGATAGAGAGAAATGAGTTAGGAAAAGTGGCAATAAATAAAGGCGTTGAGCCATTTTTCTTAGTAAGAACCCATCTATAAGAAACACCAGTGGGTCTATTTGTCAGAAAGTGCGTAGCTGCGGCGTTTGGCTCCTTCTTCAGTGTTTTAAAGAAGAGTCGGAACTGAAATGAATGACGCACAAAAATAGAGACAAGTGAGAAGCAAAGAGGACGCCAATTTTGTGCTTTCGGCAGAGGGAAAGGGGAAATAGCATGTTTCCCGTTTGTCTCTCACTGACTCAAGAACTATTAGCCTAATTACACAGAGCAACTGAGAATGATGAGACAAAGTGTGCTGTACGTGTGCGTCTCCGTGTTTGAGAGGCAAAGATCTGGACAGAGTTTACAATTAACACTGACACATTCATTAGATGTTTTTTCTCCTCCAAATTTAACATCGATGAACCAACCGAGGTCATGGATGATCTCACACGGTCGCCTAACAGGCTTGTAAACCAGTTTCTCCCCAGCATTAAACCGTTTAATTTTCAGGATTAACTGTGGTTCCAGTCCAGCAACTATCCAGGTTCTATGGAGGACCATACAGCAGGCATCAGACAGGAACAGTGAGAAAAGGGAACTAAAGTAAGTAAAATTTACATGAAATCTGTGCATTTTTCCTTTATTTGAGCAGATAAATAAGATTATCTGCCAATGGAATAAGTATTTTGATCCCTAAAATAAGATAATTAGATTTACTGCACTGGAAATAAGATGATGGAGATGAGTTGTTCCTATTTTAAGTGCAAAAATCTTACTCCATTGGCTAATCATTTAAACTTGCTGCTCAAATCAAGGACAAATACACTAATTAAACAAGGTATTATTTTAGTTCCCTTTTTGCAGTGAAGTAGGCAGATGAATATGAATCTAGAAACTGAAAAAGGGAAGAGATTCAGAGCCAAAATTAAAATAAAAAACAAGACAACGTGTTGCATAAAAAGAATACAGAAGTGAAGCTCTAGAACCAAGCCCAAAGACACACACACACACACACACACACACACACACATAATATATATATATATATAATATATATATATATATCTATATCTATATATCTAGAGATAGAGAGATGAAGGGAGAGAGCGAGGATGCACTCTATAGATCTAATGTATATATATATATATATATATAATATAATATTAGATAGAGAGATAGAAGAGATTTCAGAGCTCACAATTACTGCACTCAATCCTACTCTTAGATTTATTAAGAAAAGGGCCAAAAACTGCATTTTTATTTTTATCCATTTGTTGTTTATGCCCAAGTTAGTGAGAAAGAAAAAGTTGAAGCACTTCAAGTAACTGTAATTCTTAATGGACAGCGGCACACAAAACTATGTAATTAAACATTAGCCACCTGTAAATATTGACAATTTTTGTTTCCTGAATTTTGCGCTAGAACAAATTTTTTTTTAACATTTAAATGTTTAAATGGGGACCGATTGTGCAAATTTCAGTTTTTGCGCGTTTTTTTTAACTTTCATTTGGGTTTCTAATGCTTCTAGAATCAATCTAAGCACTAAAGAAAACAACATCCATTTTTTTTGGCAAAAAGTAAATGTTTTGTTGGTGTCTGGAAAATGAGCCGTTTCAAAAACCTCCCAATTATTACATCACAATCGGCGGGCACCGCCCCTCACCAAGCAAAGCTCCGCCCACTTTATCAGCTGGTTTTACCGCTGTACGCGGTTTACACTGGCTGTTTGACATGAACGTGACTGGTCATTTAGCACAAGCTAGCGCAAACCCTAGGCTACAGATGGGCCTGTGTCCATTCAGAAACTGTTGTTGCATCTTTGCAAATTGTGTTGGAGGCTCCACGTCTTCAGCTTCTGGGTCTGACTCAGGGTCAAAGACGTGCGGCTGTGCCACTGTGCATCTGTTTGCAGCCATTTTCAATTCAATTTTCAATTCAATTCAATTCAATTTTATTTATATAGCGCCAAATCATGAAACATGTCATCTTGAGGCACTTTACAAAATCAAGTTCAATCATATTATACAAATTGGGTCAGATTATACAGATTGGTCAAAAATTTCCTAAATAAGGAAACCAGTTGATTGCATCAAAGTCCCGACAAGCAGCATTCACTCCTGGGGAACCGTAGAGCCACAGGGAGAGTCGTCTGCATTGTACATGGCTTTGCTGCAATCCCTCATACTGAGCAAGCATGAAGCGACAGTGGGAAGAAAAACTCCCCATTAACGGGAAGGAAAACCTCCAGCAGAACCGGGCTCAGTATGAACGGTCATCTGCCTCGACCGACTGGGGTTACAGAAGACAGAACAGAGACACAACAAGACAGACAAAAAAGCACAGAAGCACACATTGATCTAGTAATCTGTTCTACATTAGATGGTAGTAGCGGGTGAGCCGTCTTCTCTGGATGATGTCACAGTTAACAGAACACCAGACCAGGTGTACCTACTATGAAGAAAAAGAGAGAGAGCAAAAAGTTAAAAGCTGAAATGACGACAGTCATTTCAATGTAATACAATGCAAAACTGGAGAACAGTAGAAATCAGTAGAAATCATTTTCAAGTGTATAAGGTGTGAGCGTAAACACTGAGTTGATGTGCAGCTCATTCTGAAAGAAGCTTTAAATAGGTGAAATGTACGGAGCCCCAGAGGGGTCATCGCAAAATGCTTTGCATGTTGAGAGAATGTGCGCTCGTTTTATTACATTGTGCACTCGTTTTACTAAATCGTGTGTACAATTTACTATATTGTTCTCTCGTTTTACTATAGTGTGTGAGCTCATTTTACTAAAATGAGCTCTCATTTTAAGCATAGTAAAACCTGGGCACAATTCATTAAACGAGTGCACTATTTACTCAAACGAGCGCACAGTTTACTAAAACGAGAGCACAATTTAGTGAACATGGTTATAGAACATTGTGTGCACGATCTACTTAAACGTGGCCACAATATGTAAAACGTGCACTCAATATTGTCTTGACACATGTAAACATGAGCACGTTATAGTATATTCGAGATCTCGATCTACCAAAACGCACCCACGAATAATTAAAACGTGTGCTCGAATAAGTTTTATTAATTCGAAGACTCAATTAAGAGGAAACATGCTCACAAATGATCACGACCTGAAAAAAAATATCACTTAACGTGAGCTCTCCCGGACTCTGTAGAAATGTGAGGAGGTGAAATCTCATTTCCAGAGAATGGTAGACCTATCCTGACTTGTTTAAAAGGAAGCATATTAGGTCCCCTTTAATTACATTACATTTCAGAGTCAGTTTTTTTTTTTTGCCGTGTGTGTTGTGCATTGCTTGTGATTGTGCTTTCTTATACAATAACACAATAATAGAGTGCAAAGGATGCAGGAATAAATAATTTGAACCATTATTTTTGTCATTATGTTGCAGGTGGAAATGGTGTACAGGTGAACGTACAGGTGAACGTACAGGCGAACGTACGCGTACACGGTGGGATGAGTGCAGAGGATGCTGGCCTAAAAGTGTCTTCTGCCTCCAGATATTTTTGAAAGTTAACTCTGCATATCATGGGTGCAATGTCCTCCTAAGTGAGAAAAAGTGTGTGCGAGTGGTGTTGGTGGAGGATTCAGTCACAACTAAATGTTATGGAATAAATCCCTGCTGTCTCTCTCGCTCTCTCTCTCTCTCTCTCTCTCTCTCTCTCTCTTTCAACTCCCTCCCTCCATCCTCTCCCTCCTCCAGCTCGCCGCTCTCCTATCTCCCCTCTGCTCCTCATTTCATCTCAACTTGGAACTATCAGCGCATTCATTTTTTAATGACACTCGTTGCACACGCTCGCCGTCTCTCCCCCCGTCTCCCTCTGCTCCCTGCTCCCCTCTTCGCCACCTGTTAGTACCCCCCCCCCTCTCTGTCTCCTCCTCGCTCCGGAATTCCCTTCTTTCTTTTTTTTTGTTATTTTTTTTTAAATTATTTTTCTTATGAGGAGTTTCTCGCTCGTTCTTTCTCTGAGGTAAGGCAACATTTTTGTCTTTTTCTGGGTTTATTTTTTTGAAATGCATGCAGGCTGACTCTGCTGCAGAAGCACGAAACGTTGAGTGATATTTCTTCAAAATTGAAGTCGCCTCCCGTAAGGACGATTGCATCCCTGTTGTTTTTTTTTCTCTGTATGGATGAAGGAAAACCCGTATTGTCTCCCTTCAGCAGGCAGGTGCAACATGTGTCGGATTTCAAGTCTTTCTCCACTTTTCCTGCACACCTTTGAAGTTTACTCAACCCCTGAAAATAACTTGCCTTCTAACTGACATGCCCTCTCTGTCACCTGCGCTTACTTATAAATTGTGCTTCCTATTAAGGTCTAACGAGTAGCCAGAGTGTGCGGCAGTGTGCCATGCCATCTCCCCTGTCATTCCTGGAGCTTATTATTTAGAATGGAGCGACCATTGTACGCGGGACACAAGTGGGCTGACAGAGGGAGATATCTTCTCGCAGCCACAGGTGAAGTAAAATATGATGGAGAGATAATGAGAGCATAAAGACGGGGAGATGAGGGGTGAATCTTTTGACAGTGAAGATGAGTAGTTAGGGGCTGAGAGTGAGTGAGCACCTCATGCCTGTCATATGACTCTAATTTAAAGTGAAGGAGCTAAAAGAGGAGGGAGGGAGGGGGGGGGGGTGTCGCATGTTGCACAGAGACATTCCTGACTGTCGGATGCAAGCTGCCTCTGCAAGCTGTAAGTCTGCGTAGCGTTACAAGCAGCAAGGTGGGGGCATGCATCTTCTGTGGTTGCATAAAATAAAACCGGCAGGAATGCAGACGATGGCCGCAGGAGACGAGCTGAGCTATCCTTTACAATTACACACATACTTCTTTGGATTTATTTTGTAAAAAAAAAAACCTTGGATTAAATCACACCAGCAGAGTAATCGCACACTGAGCGGTGTTGGAACATACTGTCTCTATCCAGCAGGTTTAGAAATCTTTAACAAGGTTAGAGGAGGCAGAGAGACGGATCCTTCACCGTCGGTCTTTATTCAGGCTCTCTGGATGTTCCAGAGTCAGGCGACCTTTCTGAAACTCTGTCTTCAGCGCACCTCACAGGTCGTCTACGGGAGTTAAATCAGAGTTCTGCCATGGCCTTTGGACAAGGTCGATTTTTTGTATCTCCTGAGTCACTTCTCTGTTAATTTGGCCATTTGTTTTGGACCTCTATTCCGATGAAAGACCAATTTGTTTTAGTTTTCTAGTGCAGGCCGCCATAGTTCGGCTTAATATGTCTTGGTAATTCAAAAGGTTCTGGATGTTCAGAGGAGAAATGGACCCATAGCGTCACGGATCTTCCACCAAGCCCAGCAGTGGGTTTGGGGTTTCTTTTTCACACATTTATATGTAAATCCTGTTAACTTTAATTCAATTCAATTCAATTCAATTCAATTCAATTTTATTTATATAGCGCCAATTCATGAAACATGTCATCTCAAGGCACTTTACAAAGTCAAGTTCAATCATATTATACAGATTGGGTCATATTATACAGATTGGTCAAAAATGTCCTATATAAGGAAACCAGTTGATTGCATCAAAGTCCCGACAAGCAGCATTCACTCCTGGGGAAGCGTAGAGCCACAGGAAGAGTCGTCTGCATTGTTAATGGCTTTGGTACAATCCCTCATACTGAGCAAGCATGAAGCGACAGTGGGAAGAAAAACTCCACATTAACGGGAAGGAAAACCTCCGGCAGAACCGGGCCCAGTATGAACGGTCATCTGCCTCGACCGACTGGGGGTTACAGAAGACAGAACAGAGACACAACAAGAGAGACAAAAAAGCACAGAAGCACACATTGATCTAGTAATCTGTTCTACATTAGATGGTAGTAGCGGGTGATCTGTCTTCTCTGGATGATGTCACAGTTAACAGAACGCCAGACCAGGTGTACCTTCTATGAAGATAAAAGAGAGAGAACAGAAAGCGATGCATAATTGAACAACAGTAGAACTCTATAGAGTGAGAAATTTAGATCCTGATGTCTTCATCTCATGGCACAGTTCCAGTTAAAGTCAAGGTAGAATTTAAATATTTTACATGTATATATTTGTGATGGTTCCTTGTGGTTCTGGTTTGGTTGGACCTCTCAGCAGCCAATGACACAGGGGATCACTCTGTTCTTTTGTCCCAATAGAACCACTACATCAGTATCCATGGTTCTCCTCTTATCTGACAGTCTCTCTTTCATGTGGGGTCCCACCAGGCTCCACTCGTGGCCCTCCTCTATTTTCACCTCAAATGCTGCCACTTGGAGCCATTGGGCTCCTTTCACAGCTACAGAGGATCTACTGGTGTCTGAAGCCAGGCTGCAGTAATGCTGCTCATTCTCTACTGAACTGCATTAGAATATCTGTACAACAGTGGTTTGAAAGCTATTTTAATGGATTTTATCAGATGTCAGTGCTTTGACTTTTGATCTACAGAACTCTATTCAAAACATTTGAAAAGGATGTTACGTTTAAAAATCAAATTGGCTCTGTGGTCAGGACATGCTTTTTTATAACTGCGTCTTTTAGCCAAAGTTAAGCCTTCTTTAAATTGTCCTAATCTGAATAAGGCTGTTCCAGACTCGACTATGTCGGCGTCTCACAGTCAAGCCTTAATCACCTTCAGCTTTTTCCAGAACGCAGCCGTCCATCTTTGTGTGTAAATCACACCTCCTGTTTGTTTTAGAATTGATTTTAAACATTTATTGTTTGTTTAAAACTCCCTTAACGGCCTCACACCTCATGAACTGTTAAGTGTTTGTGTGCGACTCAGGTCGTTGACGTCATCCAGTCAGTTTTTATAGGACGCTCCAAGGACTGAGATTAAACTCTGGGATTACAGGATCTTTTTTGGTGGTGGCACCCACACGCTGGATCCTGCTTCTTTAAAGCAAATTATAGACACATTTGTTAAAAAAAAGCTTTTAATGTTCCTTAGCACATTCATTTTAAACTGAAGTACTTTTCTTTCTGTGATATATTTAAATTTTTTAAATTATTTTATTGTTATGAACTTTGGTCTCCTTATTTGCACTGCACAAATGGAACTAAAAGTAAGTAAGATTTTCTTGAAATTAATGTATTTTTCCTTGATTTAGGCGGTTAAATAGGAGTATTTGCCAATGGAATTAGTATTTTTACCCATAAAATAAGATAATTAGATATCCTGCAGTTGAAATAGGATGATTGAGATGTATTGTTCCTATTTTAAGTACGGAAATCTTATACCTTTGGCAAATAGTCTTATTTACCAGCTCAAATCAAGGAAAAATACATTAATTTCAAGAACATTTTTCTTACTTTTAGTTCCGTTTCTGCAGTGTGGATTTTTTAAAGCACTTTATGAATAAATAAATGAATGAATGGTGGGACAGAAATATGGTTGTTATTGAGATTTATTGATTTCAAAATGCCACTCATTAAAACCACTTCTCATCTCTTACCAAAAAGTCAAGATTTAATCGAAGGGTCCTAGACAAGCGAGGTGCAAAGTAATCTAAACCGTAAGGCAAACCAGAAAACATGAGCGGGCACAAGAATGTAATGGGAAGCAACAAGAGGATCTGTCATATATGGTAAATAAAAATAGAGCAGATATACTGTGAGGAGTGATCAGCAGAAACAGTGAAAGTGTGAATGAGCAGCAGACATGGCTTAGCAGGAAGCACCGAGTTAGAAGGGCTAGAAATGATGGAGATAGTTAAGAAAACACCTGAACAAGTGTGAGTACCTAAAAACAAACAAATGAGTAAAATAATCACTAAGCAGCACAATAATCTGCTAAATAAACCCAAAACTAATGTAGAGCCAAAAACAAGATAAAGTAACCAAACAGATGTAAAGTCCTCCAGATGTGAGACTGAGATAGTCTGACAAATCTAAAACAACAAAGTTTGAATATAACAAAAATGCTCCAGTTTATTCATTTATTCTTAAAGGTGCATAGTGCAAGTTTTGAAGTTAAATATAATTTTTTTCCCTCATACATACCCATGTAAAATTATTTTTTTCCTCTATTTGCCGTATTAGTCAGTTCATGAGAGAGTGATTCGGGCCGAATCCTCTGGGGGCGTGAGGCTCTGATCGCTCTCATTCACCTGGCTATTTTGTTGAGTCTCCGCCGTAATATACGGATTAGTGAGAGAACTCCAGCTAACTTCAATATTTATGGCTTTCTTACCTAAGAAGACATCACAATCTAAACCAAAGACCTGTGCAGTCGTAGCGGCAGATGCTTTCCTCTTCTCCCATGTAGATTCACAACTCTGCTGTAATTCCAGCTTGTCACCAGAGGGGGCAGACATGTGCAAAAATCCTGGAACTTATGCTACGCTCCTTTAAACAACTGTGACCCTGGAGAGTATTTTCCCTCATGAGAAAATATACTCATGTTAAATATTGGATTTTCTTCAATTTTTCAGTGTGTTATTATTATTATTATTATTGCTACTCTAATAAGATATGTTTATTTTAGCTGTGTTCATACATTTTCGCATCTATACTCTGTAATTCTGAGTTTTTCCACCAGGCCTTTCCAAAGCAATGTTTACTAGCCAGAAGCAGAAACGCTGCTAAGCGTCAGGGTGATGGCTCAGTATGATATTTTTTCGTTTGTACGCCGACACGTTTCTCGCGAACGAGGGGGATGACGGGAAAAAGAGGAGGGCCTCCAGCTGGCAGCGCGAGGGTGATCAATCATCAGCTCCCGAAGAGCTTCTGGTTCCCAGAGAGCTTGGTGGCCCGCGGGCTTTTAGCTGTTGCACGCACGCCGCCGCTGCTGCTGGTGCTCCAGCTCCCCCAGCTCGCGGCCACATCTGCCAGAACTGGGAGGCGAATGACTGCACACATCATGTCAACAGAGTCATGCTCACAAAGCAGCACAATGGGTGTGCGGCTGCATGAATTAACGATCTGACAAAAGCGTTCGCGCCTGCACACGTGTGTGTTTGATGAATTATGCATTCAGCACCAGGACTGTCATTATTACCGACTCTTAAGTTTATTGATTTTAATCCATCATACCAGGAGCCTCATTAAGTTGTTTTCAGCTTCACCTTAATGCTATGCAGTCAGACACTTGCGGTAATTTCCAATAAAGGGCGTTGTGAGTTTTGCTTTGTTGTTGTGACAAACTGAAATGATTTTCTGCAACTCTGATAAGCGTATTGCTTCATTATCTCCTTGCATTATTCCATCAAAGGTTGAAAAATGCATGCAGGGCTGAAGGTTATTTCTGCACTGATTAATTGGGCGGTAGCTGGAAAAAGTAGCTCAGCTCTGGCGTGACGAAGTTATTCATCGTGTAATTATGAGACCAAAAATGGCCGCTGATGGTCTTCAAAAGTCAGCTTGTCCGTCATCCCCCCGTCCCCGAGCCAGAAGTCTGCCAAAGTCCTTTCAGTCTAACGAGTGAAGGAAGCTGGCGTGCTGGCACGCTGCAGCATGTTTCAGACGGAGGTTTCATCACCGGCCAAGTTAAAGCTGGATGAGCTGCCGCACGTCTCGCCCGCCGCTGAGTTCTCAACAGAGGGGCCTCGACCGTGCATCACGGCCGACCCCGGCTGCTTGTAATTTTCGCCGAAGGTCAGCAGTCAGGGGCGGGCGGTTTCAGAGTCACTTTCTGCCGGGGCATAGCTGCTCCGATTAACTTCATCGTGACGAATGAACAATCTGAAATGCTTAACTATCTCTTTTTTTTCAACCCTGGAGAAGAAACTTTAGCGTGAAACAAAAAACAACTAGACAAACAGGAAACTACGAGGTGTGGCTCAGCTGATGGTAACGGAGTAAACTTTAAGATTAAAACATGTATCTGTTTAGTTCTTGAGCAGAATGCATCATACAGTTGGTTATTCATACATCCACTATCTTTATAATCCAAAGAGCAATTTTCCTATGCAAACTTTTTTTACTGATAAACTCATAAAATAGACTTAGACTTAGACAACTTTATTTGTCATTTTGTATGCACAAAGTGCGTACAGAACGAAATTTCGTTTGCATACAGCTTGAAAAATCACAGTAAATTGCAGTAAATTTCAGGATAAAGGTGCAGCAGTGATTTATGTAAACAACTGAAATGTAAACAATGCAGGGGAAATAGCCAGTGTGTGATTCACGGAGTCCAGGTGAGTATTATTAAAACCGTGCAGATATGCGAATGTGGTGCAGAGTCCCTTTTGTGGCTTCAGCAGTTCTAGCAGTTCAACAGTCAAACTGATAAAATAGGGTTTGAATGTGACTTTTATTTTAAACCATTAAGCCACCTGATGTGTTTGCATTTGATTTGTCGCTGAAGTCAGATCTCATATTTAGGAACGGTGCCACATCCAAGTAAAGCACGTTCAAGTTTTGGGATTTTTGCTAATTATTGCGCTCAGTCATCAATCAGGGTAATTGCTTGCAATAAAAAGCTGAAGAAAACAAATCCCTCCTCATCATGTCCATTCAAATAGGAAAGCAAGACAGAAATAGAGATTCAGAGAACAGTCCTGTCTGCCACTAGTTCAGCAACCTTTACAAACCCAAAGAGCCATTTTTGCCCTCGGTCCAGCTAAACACATTTTGTTTAGAGCCACAAAAGTTACACAACTCTTTGAAACAACAGCTTGTTTTTATGGTATACTATAGGAAATGTGTTTACACTTTTTTAAATTAAAGATCAACAGTTTTTATTATTTAACCAACAGTATATTTATGTTTAGGTTTAATGCATTTTCTTGAACTGGACATTTGATTTTTATAGCAAATGGCATCAAAATGATGAAAAAGCAAGTCGTTTGCAACCTATTGACAAAAACATACTTAATTTATCTATAGTAAAATATTCTATACACCATTAGTTTCTTTCGTTCTGTAAATGTTATGCATAAATTGCAGAACTAAATGCATCCTAAAGCTAGCAATTTTAAATTACCTTTACATTTAGAAACATTGACCAATTTTGTCCCCCGCATGTTGGTCTAAGTTTTTAAGAGCCAAAGCTGAAGGTGTAAAGCAGGGGTGTCCAGACTTTGGGTCACAATTGTCACGTCGAAGGAACTCGATGGCCGAAAGAAGAATAAAAAAAATTAAACCAAAGAAATCATGTTAATTTTTTCCCTGCTCTACAAAATATAATTTTAAATAAATAAAATAGTTTGATTTTCTGTAGGAAGTGAATGTGTAAATCACTGTAGATCCAAACTAAAAGAAAAATTTGTCGTATTAAAAGACGGTCATCCGGTTTGCAAATTATTTGGAATAATTTAATTTGACTCTAACAATAATAAATTTAACTCTTTTAGGTCTAGCAATATAAGAACAGTATTTGGGTCAGTTGTTCTTTGAAGACATTTGCTGTAATTAGCCAACGTTAATTAATTGAATTCAAAGCAGATTTGAATGCACCAAAGTCTGCATTTGAGTAACTAAACATCGTTGGATAGACGTTACTATTCAATTCAATTAAATTTTATTTATATAGCGCCAAATCATGAAACATGTCATCTTGAGGCACTTTACAAAGTCAAGTTCAATCATATTATACAGATTGGGTCAGATTATACAGATTGGTCAAAAATGTCCTATATAAGGAAACCAGTTGATTGCATCAAAGTCCCGACAAGCAGCATTCACTCCTGGGGAAGTGTAGAGCCACAGGGAGAGTCGTCTGCATTGTACATGGCTTTGCTGCAATCCCTCATACTGAGCAAGCATGAAGCGACAGTGGGAAGAAAAACTCCCCATTAACGGGAAGGAAAACCTCCGGCAGAACCGGGCTCAGTATGAACGGTCATCTGCCTCGACCGACTGGGGTTACAGAAGACAGAACAGAGACACAACAAGAGAGACAAAAAAGCACAGAAGCACACATTGATCCAGTAATCTGTTCTACATTAGATGGTAATAGCGGGTGAGCCGTCTTCTCTGGATGATGTCACAGTTAACAGAACGTCAGACCAGGTGTACCTACTATGAAGAAAAAAGAGAGAGAACAGAAAGTTAAAGCAGAAATGACAACACGTAATGCACTATGAAATTAAAAAGTATATATGTCGAAAGTGTGTTTATTAAAAGATGAAAACTTTGTGTTAATATTTTTGGTACTTAAATCTGTCGTAATTAAAAACTAAAATCTTCCATCAGCATCAGCCACCTGTGCTGGTGGACCAAGTCCTTCTTGAAATGCAGTTTTGGGGGTGGGGGGCACCCGAAATCAGTACAGGGGCCATAAATGACTGCAGGTCGGACATGCCTGGTGTAAAAAAGAGCCACAGGTTGCAGACCTCTGCTCTAGTTTAATACGAAGCTAAACATCCGACGTTCAAATCAGTTATTTCTTTCAGTCGTAACATGTCATATCTGTGGATATGTCGTTTTTGGGGCTGCTGCTATTTTCGTTTTCACAGAACCAAACTCGCAGAAGTGCAAACATGAACTTCTCAGTTTCAATCGATTAATACGGGCAGAAAAGAAGTTAGTCCAAAGCGAGGGGGGGGGGGGGGTTCTCTGCCCAGCATTGCGGACAGAACGCCCCCTCAAGCCCTGCTGTCTTTAGAAAACTAAAGCTGTGAGATGTTTGTTTTCCACCCACCTCTTTTTTATTTTATTTTGGGAGAAGAGCAGACCCTTCAGCAATGTGGTCAACTTTATATAACCACGGGGGCTTTTCTAACAATCCAAGTGGACCGAAGAGCGTTTCAGCCTGGAATAAAGACTTCCTCCTGTAATTACTTGTCTGACTACGCAGGCTTGTCGAGGATTTTAGATAACAGGGGAGCTTTAACACACACACACACACACACACCGCAATTTCATTGAGGATTGTAATTTAACTCAGGCACTTTTCGTCCATTATCTCTTATCCTTCCTCCGCAGGTTTATTCAGATTTATTTAATTGAAATGCAAATGTGCGCACAGCCTCTGCTGTATTCTGTATTCTTGATGTGAGGCTGTGTTAAAATAGCTTTAATTAGGTTTAAAGAGCTTTCATTAAGAAAGCCACTTGTGGCGATAGCCTTCTGACATGACATCTGCAAGTGCAGGTAACACTATAAATGTGTCTCCTCTCAGCCCTATGACTGTGCGGAAAGGAAACCGTTTGGGCATCTCCATCCAGGAGCACATGGCCATCAACGTCTGCCCAGGCCCCATCCGCCCCATCCGCCAAATCTCGGCCTACTTCCCTCGCCTCTCGCCCACGTCCTCCTTCTCGGAGCCGCTGTCGCCCAACCAGCTGACGGCGCCGGCTCCGTTAAGCCCCGGCAGCGCAGGTCAAGGTGGAGGAGCAGTCGGAGGAGGTGGAGAAGGAGGCGGCGGCGGCGGCGGTGCGAGCAGATGCCTTTTGTTACCAGGAGCTGCAGGAGGAGGGGGGTCGCTGTCGGCCATGAGCAGCATGGACACCTCCATCGAGATCGACAGCTGCGACAGCGACGATAACAGTGAGTCACCCCAGAGTGATGATCAGGTTTTCCTCGCACAAAACAACTAAAGTCACATCGACACAGATCTGGGTTTGATTTACAGAGCTGCTTTTATTTGAGAGGAAAATCATGTAAAAGGGGATGGGCTGAGTTGCAGGAACAAATCGATATTTATTCAATATTCCCCACTGGCCTCTCATTTGCACGTAATGAGGTCCTCGTCATAAAAGCAATCACCTGTATAACTGGCACACATTTCTTCTGACTCGTCGTTAACTCCCCTTCCAGCTTCCCTGGGGACGTTAGAGTTTGACCTTCTGTACGAGAAAGCCACCAGCTCCTTACACTGCACAGTCCTCAGAGCAAAGGTAAGGTGTCCGTGGAAAACGGCGTTACAACCTCTGACCGCTGGCTGTGTTGACTGGCAGCGAGCCAGCACAGGTAAACCAGGTGTTCATGTATGTTTCAGTTGTGTTAACTTGTTCAAATAAATCAGAACGGGATAGACGTCTGAAACCAACAAAACTATAAAGAGTTAGTACTGTATGATCCATGTATGCAGCACTCATCTAGATTTGCATTTATATTGAACTATATTACTGTTATATACTGCATACATACATACATACATACATAAGTACATGTATGATCATGTACTTATAAAACATATCTATCTATCTATCTATCTCTCTCTCTCTCTCTCTCTCTATATATATATATATATATATATATATATATATATATATATAGAGAGAGAGAGAGAGAGAGAGAGAGAGAGAGAGAGAGAGAGAGAGAGAGAGATAGATAGATAGATAGATAGATAGATAGATAGATACATGTTCTACATACGTACATGCATACTGTATACCTACGGTCTTATAGATATAAACATACATATGTATGTATGTATGGCTTTGCACTTAGACATACATACATGATCATGTACTTATAAATCATATATGTATCTATCTATGTACATACATTCGTACGTATATACATATGTAGATACATATATACAGACACACACACACATATAGACAGACAGACAGACAGACAGACAGACAGATAGATAGATAGATAGATAGATAGATAGATAGATAGATAGATAGATAGATAGATAGATAGATAGATAGATAGATAGATATGTACATGCATACTGTATACCTATGAACTAACATAGATATACATACAGACAGACAGACAGACAGACAGACATATGTACATATATACATATATAGGATAAATATGTGCCTATATACATATAGGTACATACATATATGCGACAAATGTATGCACATACATCCATATGTACATAAGTGTGTATGTACAGTACAAATGTGCGAATGTGTATATATAGTACATACATGCATACAGTACATACATTTTCTCTCACTGTACGACATTAAATCTGACAAAACCTTTTTACATACATAGGCACATACATAAATACATATATTCATATGTTAGTACATACCGAAGTACGTACATACATAAATACATGCTTCAATACATAAATAAATACATATATACATATGTAGATACATATATACAGACATGTATATACTACATAGGTGTATACATGATGTATACCTACGATAGATAGATAGATAGATAGATAGATAGATAGATACATACATACATACATACATACATACATACATACATACATACATATATACTGTACTACAAATGTGCACACATATATGTGTATGGTTATATACAGTACATACATTTTCTGTCACTGTATGACATTAAATCTGACTAAACTTTACCTTTTTTAAATATGTTAGGCTTACCGAAGTTATTATCTGCGAAATGGCAGAATATTTTGAGAGAATATTTTATTTCTTTGAAGTCAGCGGTTAGTCATACAGAGGTCACTATGCCTTTAAGCAATGCGGAAAAGCACAGGTGATGACGCCATGGCTATGTAATCCCCTGATAGCATTTCTGTTTAATGTAGGCATATCTGTGGATGTGATGTAAGTCAACACTTCTTTGTGTGACATCATCAGACAATGAAAATAAATTAGTCAGAATATCAGGATTTCCAGCCATCATGCTGTTCAGAAACAAGATAAGTTCTGTGTTACAGTTATAAACGCAATGTGTTGCAATCTGAAGAAACTCATACGAGAAATAAATAAAAAAAGAAATGATTTCAGTCACTATTCTGATATTTTCACAAAGAAATAATCATGGTAGTCCTAACTGCCCAAAAACAAGAAAGGTTTATGTATCTTGTGATATAGTTCAAATGAATAAATATCTGGTTTCAACTACATTTACTTTATTCAATAATGATATATCCTACTTTTAGAGATTTAACATGTTGTCCCTGGCCATACTCGTACTAAACATTTTTAATTTAAAACAAGTTGGCATGTTAACATGACGCATACAGTGCATTACTATCAAAGTTGCAACCCTGAAGGTTTATTTATGCCGAGCACGTCTCATAGCTGTGAGCGATGTCATTGATTTAGTTAAAAGCACACATCTAGGAAACATACTTTATGTCTTTTTAAACATAAAGTGGTGCAATAATCAGCCCTGGAATTTTTTTTTTTATGGATTATGGAAAGAACAGTGGCGGCTTGTCAATAGGGGGCGCTAGATCGAGATCCCAATCAAAACTGAAAAAAGTGTACACAGTAAACCTTAAATAGAAAATACAAAGTAACCATCACATCTGTTCACTCATAAAATGTGTCTGACTTTTGATTTTTCAGCATTCCAATTTCATTTTGGGCTTATTTGACATAGTTTTGTTTAATAAGTCATATCTTTAAAGAGCAAGGGTCGCCAGACCGTTGAGTGCGGATGTAAGTCGTAACACTTTTGGCTCGCATGTGACTTCATATTTGTCTCTAATTGCTTATTTAAAGATTTGCCTTGCGGGGCAGCTCTCTGCGCCTGTAGCCTTTCAGTATTTTTTGGTATCATTCTTCATCCTATCAGATTAATTTCATTGTACCGGTCAACGACAATCACACTGCTAACCGCTTAGACACACAAATGTCACGCAAACATACAGATGCAAACGGAAGAGTGGGAAAACAACAACAAAAAGATAGGAGAGAATGAAAAAAATTATAATTTATTGATAAAATAATAATTTTGTCAATAAATAAAGTATTTTGGTGGAGGAGAAAAAGTGGATAATGGAAGTTAGACCTGATTGACCAGACTGGCATAAACTCGATGTTGATGCATAGAACTATGTGATTCTCGCTTTTATGCTTTATTCTTCACATTCCAGTTCAATCAAACTGTGAAATTATAACTTTAATTTATCTACAATCTCCTTTCTGAAAGTAAAATCTCAGCCTGCTGGTTGTTTCTAAGTAATTTTCCTCAGCTGAAGGTCTGCACACTCACCGCCGTAGTTCATTTTGTGGCTTTTATGTCTCATATCTTCTCTATAAGGGTTTGAAGCCGATGGATTTCAACGGTTTGGCCGATCCGTACGTCAAGCTGCATCTGCTGCCAGGAGCGTGCAAGGTTGGATTTTATTACCACAAGAGGTTTTTTTTTTTTTTGTGTGTGTGAAATTGAAAACTTCCTGTCTGCAAGAACATTGGAGGGCACTCTTCAATCACGGTCTCATTTTAGAGGTGTATGATGAAAATGCAGATGAATAAATCAGCAGTAATAGAATGACCTTGGAGCCCGTGAGAGCTCGAGTTGTTTCTCTGTTGTTTGCACATTGCAGCAAAAGCTTGGAGTGACATTTGCTTCCTGTCTCTGTCGTGTTGACAGGCTAATAAATTGAAAACAAAGGTAGTTCGAAACACACTGAACCCTGTGTGGAACGAGACGCTCTCCTACTGCGGCATCACCGAGGAGGACATGTACCGCAAAACTCTCAGGTCAGTGTTTCTGTCCGCCCTATTTCAGGCCCTTCTTGTTTCCTCAACCGTTACTCACCTGACTCATGCCTACAAAAGGTTTCTTATCCTCCGTCTCCATCACCGAGTCCTTCGCTATCAGCTTAAAAGACTTTCAGAACTTCTCGACTCCCCCTCTCTGTGTCCATTGTGGCTCTATCGTCGTCTGTCACCTCACCCCCCGTGACTCGCTATCAAAAACATCTCTCCTGTCCACTGAGATCAGGGAAAGATCTCGCCTCCCTCCTTCTGAAACATCCACCTCTCTTTGTCGCTCCTTCCATCTGCCTCTTTGTCTCCTCTTTTCCAAAGTTGCAGTGACAGATTGAGGTCAGACCACGCACCGCGGGGTGTTTTAATTTCATTAAGCCCCCCCACTGGTGGTGACGAAAGCTGCGAATTGTTTCCGTCTGTGACTAAAACTTTGTTGTGGTGCACATGAGAGCGGAATTTGAAACAGGATCAGCGGGTCATCTCTTGGGGGAGATTGGACCCGTGGCACCGACCTTATTCGGTGGAGGCAGGTAAATATCAGGAGACAGAGTCAGTCTGACAACACCTGCTGAAGTTCTCTACCCTGTAGTTTGATGACTTTTCGTAGAAGTTTTCTAGCCTTGTGAATTTTTCTCAAGTCTTGCGGAAGTGGTTTTCTTACGTACAATGCGATGTCCACTTTTACATTATTTGGAATTGGGGTTTGATTTGTTGCTTTTTAAAGATTATTCAGGCTACTTCATGTTGTTAAGCAGGTTCTTTTTCAAGTGATTTGTAGATCCTACAGGTCAGGCCTCATTCGAGATTTTGTTGTCAAAATTAGGCTACGTTCACACTGCAGGTTTTAATGCTCAATTCCGATTTTTTTTGTGAAATCGGATTTTTTTTTTGCGTGGTCGTTCACATTTCCAAATATATGCGACTTGTATGTGATCTCCTGTGTGAACTGAACGCGTTCAACCTAAGTGTTGAACGCGATGACATCACACGTAGCAAGCGTCCTCAGTGTTTGCGGAAGTAAACATGGATTATAATGCTGGCACGTGTTTTGCGGTCATTAATTTCTTTTCTAACCGGAGCTTTCCATCCACTGACTGCTCTCCTTATTGTAGTCCGCTATGGGTGTCGTCTTTCTTCCCGCTTCTGCATAGCAGGACGCAGAATAGTGACGTTTGTCGAGTATCGGTGACGTACAGGTCGGATAAATGCGACCCGGCTGTACAGACACAGGTCGCATTTGAAAAGATCAGACACGTATCGGAATTAGGATCACAGCATCAGCTAAAGTCAAGCATTTGCGGTATCAGTGAGTCTTTCTGGTTCCTATGGTGGAATATTGGCCCACTCTGCTTTGCTGAATTGTGTTAATTCAGTTACATTAGGTTGTTTTTTCCCCCCAGCATAAACAGCCTGTTTAAGACAATGCCACCACACCTTAGTTGAATGTAAGTCCAGACTTTGGCCAGGCAACTTCAAAACCTTCATTTTGATCTTGAGACGTTCAGATGTGAGCTTCCTGAGGTAATGATTTTTCTGTTGCACTTAAGCCGTAAATCACAAACTGATGGTCAGACCTTGTCCTTCGAGGATTTATGCTGCAAAGCAGAATTTAGGTTTCCATTAATTAAGGCAAGGCATCCAATTACACTACCACCACCACATTTGACTCTAGATATTATCTTTTTCTGAAACGCTTTTATTTCTACACATCATCCAAAAAGCTCTAGTTTTTTTCTTGTCAGTTCACATAATGTTTTTAAAAAGTGTTGTGGATCATCAAGATGTGTTTTTTTTTTTTTTTTGGTAAATGTGAAACACGTGTCTGTGTTCTGTTAGGGCAGCAGTGACTTTTAGTTGCACTAAGAACACAGAGCACTGTGGGTCACTGATTAATTATGGGGCGATGTCACTGGTCAGAGCATATTTTAATAACTAATATCAGCAACCCTTGAATTATTTTATACTGGACTTTTTGTGTATGAGCACTAGTAAGCTAGCATTAGCTCTGGTTTACTCTCGGAAGAAAGGAAAAGACTTTAAAAAAAAGTTGGAAACATTGTTGCCAGATTTTGTGAGACAAACAAGCAACTAGTGCTATAAAGACAAGACCAAAACAAGCAGCTGGGGTGTGGGTGGTAATAATTTTAAACATATCACTTTTTAAATAGAATATATATATTTAAAAAAATATCTATTTAAAAAATAATAATACATTGTTTCAATATCTGTCTCATCCTCTGTAAGAAACAAAATTCTTGGTTAAAGAAAAATAATTTTACATCTAAATCTAAAGGGGTGTGAGTAGTTTTAGACAACCGTATCGTGCATTCAGAGCAGTGGGAAAGAGATATTCACGGGATCAATAATTCACAGCATGGTCTCAGATTATTATATTCCTCCGTTTTTTTTTCTTCTGTGTGCAGAAATGTTTCTCTGAAGCTTCGGCATAATTTGGTGCCTGCTTCTCAACATCAGCCTCATTCCAGGAAATTTCACCGCAGCATGCATTATTCAGAGAAAAGTGAAAGCCCTGAAGACCACAAACTGCTCAGCACTGCGTTGTACAGAATCTTTTAACTGGATTTCCCAGTTCAGACCACTTTGGAAGAAATTATACAGATGACCTGTCACTGTCTGCGAGGGTTTCCCTGCTCTGATGTATATGGGTCAGTATAAGCATCTATATATGGAGACGGAGACTTCTGTGAAAATGTCAGCGAATGTCAAATGTTAAAGGAAAGATGCGTCATACAACAGAAACATTCTAAATATGCATATGATTCTACCTGGAGGGAATAAACACCCAAGATGAAATCCTAACCTTAACTCATCAGGCTGTAGGAGAAGGATGTAAAAGTACAACGCTGTGCAAAAGTCTAAATAAATTAAATCCTCTTTTACACTCATCTTTTCTATCCGTTGTTACACTCAGGAGGATTTGTTTGTTGTTGCTTGTGAGTTGTTTTGTTGTCTACATTATGTCTGTTACTTATGTTCTATTTTTATTTACTCTCTTAATGTGCAACCCTTTGCTCAACCATAGTCTGTTTTTAAATGGGATTTAGAAATAATTTGGATTGGACTGGATTGAGAAGAAGCATTTGTTTGGTAAAAGCAATTAAACACAATTACTTTCCATTGTGTAATGGTACTTTGAATATTATTTATGTATTTGTTGCTTTGCTAAAACTAACACGTAGAGGCAGGGAGGTTATTTAAATGTAAAACGATTCACATTATTAATGATATAAAAGAATGCTAATGATTATGGACGGTAGATGAGCTGTTATTTATGTTGCTCTGTTCAGGGCCTTCCTGCTGGCCAGGCCAGCCTCCTACCGTGATAAAGGAGAAAAAACAGCTGGATTGTTTTTGTCTGTGTTTTTTGTGTTGGAGTGAGGAGTGAAACAGTTTTTCTACCGCTAAATAACGTTTGTATTTGAATTCTGTTTAAAGTTAACCCTAAAAATAATTCACTCCACGGTTAAGAACCTCCTCTTCAAAAACTACGTTGTCTAAAGGACATTCGTTTTTGTTTAGCTCATTATAATGTGAGTAGTCGATTCACCACCAATGCAAGCGTAGCCGTTAAGTACTGGGTTACAGAAGAATCCAGCAGTGAACAAAGAGAAGTCAGGAGCTTAAATACTTTGGCAGGTTTGGAAAATAGGACAGGAACCAGAGGAGCCGATCAGAGGAAAGTGGAGCAGCTTTGACTATATGAGAGCAGGGTAGCTGAGGGAGGGAGACCAATGCCGCTTTTGCATCAATTTCAGCTCTACTGGGCTCTACATTTCCTTGGACCCACTGACAGCTCTCAGTGTTGAGTGCTCCGCTGCTATTAAGCGTTATGGTGTGATATTTACATTTTAAAGAAATCTGTGAGAGACAGTGAAGAATAAAAAAGTTAACAAATCACTAAAAAGAAATAAAACAAAAAAAAAATACAAATAATGTTTCCATCATTTTATATGTAAGAATAACTTGAATATTTTAAGGATAAAATGATCCACCTGGATTAAATGTAGAGTCGGCAGTTTTACCAGATTGGCGTTACATGAGTGCGTCACAATGAATGGCATGTGGGACAACCAATAGATAAGGCAATATCCCAGAACTTGAGGGACAGAGGGGGATGTGGGCAGGATAAGACATGAAGGCATCTGATTGCTTCTTTCCAATTGGGCCAAGAGGCAGTGATTGGTCAGAGTTTTTACAGGCATGCAGCTTTCCCAGAGATCTTATTTTATTAACCTCCTTTTTTGTAATAGATAATGTATGGACTACTGTCACGATGGGAGGACCATTTTATCCAGTATCCATCCATCCATCCATTTTCCGAACCGCTTTATCCCTCATGGGGTCCCGGGGGGTGCTGGTGCCTATCTCCAGCGTTCAATGGGCGAGAGGCAGGGTACACCCTGGACAGGTCGCCAGTCTGTCGCAGGGCAACACAGAGAGACAAACAGGACAAACAACCATTCACACCTAAGGACAATTTGGAGAAGCCAATTAACCTAACAGTCATGTTTTTGGTCTGTGGGAGGAAGCCGGAGTACCCGGAGAGAACCCACGCATGCACAGGGAGAACATGCAAACTCCATGCAGAAAGACCCAGGGGTGTACTCGAACCCAGGACCTTCTTGCTGCAAGGCAACAGCGCTACCCACTGCGCCACTGTGCAGTATAACAAAAAGTATTTCTGAACAGGATTACCAGCTATAGCTTTAATATCTGGATCAAAGATCAGCCTAAACTAATAAATAAGACAGAGCCTCTGTCTGCCTGCACAGGTTTTAGGTTTTTGCCTCAGCCATGGCAATAACAATGATAAGGACTTTAAAGTGCAATACTGCTGACTTTTGACTGCAGCAAAATCATTTTGTTGAATATTGGATATTCGCGCTACTTTCTTGTTTCTCCTTATCCCATGACCAATCACTGAACAGCAGTCTCTGTTCACATCATATTTAGGCCCTACTCAGCTCTGGTCTTAAAATCTCCTGAGCAGGTATAAAAAAAATTCTAATCAAAATGCTTGCAAAGTGGGCGGAGCTGAGTGGAGCCAGGCCAACTGGAGCCAGTGGAAAAGGGGCATAATTAATAAGAATAGAGCTGTAATAAGATTATTAAAAGGACAGAACACAAGAATAAAGTAAGAAACAAAACAAAGAGAAAGGAACTTATAAGGCAACACCACATAAATAACAGGAAATGGAGAACCCAAAAAGCTGAAGAAAATGACAACTTTAGCATGATCCGTTAACTTAACAGTCATGTTTTTGGACTGTGGGAGTTAGTCAAAATACCCAGAGAGAACCCAAGCATGCACAGGGAGAACATGCCAACTCCATGCAGAAAGACCCCAGGGATTTAAATCTAGGACCTTCTTGTTACAAGGCAACATTGCTACCTCCTGGACCACCATGCAGCCTGAAAACAGCAATTTCCTGAAATCAAACCTGCTTTCACCAGGAATAGAGTAGAACATTCCTGATTTAATGTTTTTAAGACCACATAATGAAAGCTCAGACTTCCGTAGATATATTTACCATTTGACTGTTATCTTTAGGACATACATGGCCTTGTAATATGCTTAAAATGTATTTTCTTTGATTAAAATATCAATTCTATTTTTAATTAAAAGTCGTTGATGTTTTTCTATTGTATTTATGAGCAAATATAAATTATAAGATAGATTTCACGTTTTCATGAAGCACAAGGAGACCAGGACACTTTATTATGTGACAAAATCAATTGTTTTCAAACTATAATCGGTACATGGTAAGATGAAATTATTCATGCGTTTAACTGCTTTTGAGGTATTTGTTTGTGTGAGTGGAAAACATGTCAAGCAGAACGGACTCATGTCGCTGTTCTAGCGGAACAGCATTTTAATGGACCCTTGAACTCCCCTGACGTGTTAGAAGAAGTGATATTTTACTGGTCTGACGTGGATTTGTAGGGTTGTTGACATCTTACTGACGGGATAAATCAGGTTGTAGCGAATATATTCTGTCAGAGGGACATGCAAAATATTTGTATTGCTTCACGCTAAACGAGTGAAGCCTCACTTCTAGCTGACAATCACGTTTTTTTCCCTCACTCTCAACCTTTTGACCTGTTATACTCTTACTCATCACTCCATCTTCCATCTCTCTGTCTTTATTTTCACCATCTCTCGCCTCTCAGCTCCAGGTGACTCAATCTGTCTTTGTTCTCATCTTTGCTACCTCCTTCCTTCACACTCTAACAATTTTCTTCCATTTCTGTTTTTCCCTGCAGTTTGAAAATAAATGTATGTTTTTTCCACTTTGCTGCGTTTTCAGACTTGAAGTTTTTCTCTAGAGATTTTAGTTCACACTGTATGTATTGACCTTTCTGCAATTCTTTGTTTTATAACCAGAAACTAGAGAACAAAAGGCGTGACTGCCGCTTCTCTGCTTACGAGGCCAAAAAAAAGGAACTTTTCTCTGATGAAAGGTTTTATTTTTATAAATAAAGAAATTAAACTCGGTGGATTATATTAACCTTAAGCGCACAGGTTCAGGTGCATATTTAAATCCATTATTCTGTGTTTAACCTGTTTTTTTTACCCACATCACCCTATTGCCTTCCACTCTCACCTCCTCAACCTCTCTGCCTCCTTCGCCCCTCTACACTCCCATCCACCCACCAACGAATTACAGCTCAGCCATCAATATGTATTTCTTTAACATCTTGTAAAGCACTTTCAAACTGCCTGAATTCCCACTGAAAGGAATGTGACAATTATTTATAAGGATATGCAAACACATAAAGCACCTCGCATAAGCATTCAACCCCCTTTTTTTTTTTACATTTTGTCAATCACAAACTTTAATGTGTTTTATTGGGATTTTATGGGACATATCAACACAAAGTTCTGCATAATTGTGAAATGGAAGGAAAAGGAGATGTGGCTGTCAAGACATTGACACTCTCAACCCCCTAAATACATTTTAGGGCACCCAATTGCCTTCAGGAGTAAGTAACTCTGGAGGAGCTGCAGAGATGAACAAATTAGGTGGGAATCTGCTGAGAGGAAAACTATTAGTTTTTGCCCTCAACAAATCCCAGCCATATCATATAGTGGCATCAAGAAAGCTAATAAGTAGTCAAACATGCATCTTTCCCACAGCATCTTGTGGGAAAGATGCAGTTAGAGCTACAATCATCACGGGCCAAAGCCCTCACCTGGATCCAACTGAGAATCGATATCAAAACTTGAAAATTTATGTTCACATCACTCTCCATGTGCAAATCTGGCAGAGCCTTTCCTATCACAGTTATGCACGGCCATGTGTTGGTTTATCAGATGCAATCACAGTAGAAAAACATTAATTTTGAGACTGTAAGGTGAATAAATCTAAAAGGCTTTGCAAGGCTCTGAATAAGTTTCCTGACAGCTTCATTTCTAATTCAGGTCAGGCTTTTATCACTGATTTTATTTCCTTGTTATATTGCTTTTGCGACTTTAAAGCATGTCACAGGATGTTGCATGCTAGAATACTTTACTCCCGCACACACACACACGAAAGCACCCTTGATTGGGCTCCTTTCAAATTTATACCCTTGACTCATTACCCAGCTATGCTCTTATATTTTATTCATGTTTCGCTCACTATTTGTCATTTTTACCTCCCCCCGCCGGCTCTGTCTCTGTCTCCCAGGGTGTCTGTGTGCGACGAAGACAAACTGACACATAATGAGTTCATCGGAGAGTCGAGGGTGGCCCTGCGCCGCGTGAAGCCTGACCAGACCAAACACTTTAACATCTGTCTGGAGCATCCACCTCCTGTAAGAAAGAGAGAGCGGATAAAACGGGAGGATGGGGAGGCAAGGGAAAACAGCAAATAGGGAAATAAACGTGCAAGACAGAGAGAAATGACTGGAGGGAAGCGCACGGGTCGGTGTGCTAATGCTTTCTGTGTGACTCACAAGCGCAGCATTTTGAGTGAAAATGGACAGACAGGGAGAAGATGGGGTGACCAAATAAAGTGGAAATTGTTTCTACGCCGCCAGGGAGGCCTCAAAACATCGATATTTATCACTGCGGTGCTTACCTCACATCTGGGTCCCATTACTTGAAAGGTGTTTTCTGAACAAATGTCCTTAAAGACCACAGTTTATCCAAAATCCAACAAATGGTAATAATTATTTTTAAACAGCCTCATATTACAGGATTGTTTTTATGTTGCTTCACCAAATTAAGATATACTGCAACTCACCTGAATCAAATGAATGGCACGGTGCCAGACCTCTGCAGAGCTGAATGATTGAAAGCTGATGAGGGAATCAGGCCGTTTGATTGGGGTGTGTTGGAGCAGGGATGCATAGAATGGTAGCTCTCAGGGACTGGACTTAGGGACCCCTCACATACTGCAATAATTCCTTTATTATGTGCCAGAGAAAAAAATATAGAGGCAAAAATAATTACATATGGGACTTTGGTCACTTTGGTCCTGTAGCTGTGAGTAAAGGAGTGATTTTTAATTAGTTTTTAGTCCCTTTCTGTGTTTTTCCAGATAGACTGACTTTTCTTATTCCACCCAGTGTCTATACTTTTGAACTCTTCCTCATTAAACAGTAAACAATAATAATTTTAGTGATTCATGTTTTGAAACATAAACATCGTATTAATTTAGGCCTCTCATCAAACACCCTGACCAGAAACTGTATGAGTGCTGTGAACGAACAAAAATCTCAAAACTGATTTTCATGAAAAATCTTGATATAAAATTTCTCATGATATGTCCTAAGAGACAGAAAATTTCCCACCACTGGCAGTGAGCATGGATTTGGCTAAAATAATAAGGTTTTTGGGGCAGTATCCTATGAACCAAGAAAGCAACTAGCTAGCTGTGCAACACGGCTAACTAAAGATGCTAATGTTCGGTTCCCACTTGTAGCTCAAAATCTAAATACCAACTTGTGTTGGGTTTGAGTTGCCTTGAAATTAAGCAAACAGATCAAGTGATTAAACCAAAGATAATTGTGAATTAGCTGCAATCTGGAAAACCTGTGAGATTTGCTAATTCTGACCAGTGACCAGGCTAACTACTGTTAGCATTACAAGCCAAGGACATCGTTTTTCTCCCTATCGAGTTTACTCAAACACCAAAGGAACTTGCACTCTATTACAGCTTGAACAGTGTTGTATGTATCTGACTTACTGATATATTAATCATCAGAGAATTTTACTAACAGTTTATTCATGCAACTATTGCAGCATGTATGGCATTTGGACCATCTAGCTGGAGTCCTGTTTTAAAACTGCCGCTGATCAGCTGCAGTTCTTGTAGAAGCAAGAGATAGACTGAATTATCCTATACAGACAACTGATCACAGTTATGCTCTCCAAAACCTTTGCCTTAGGGGTGTCTAAAGTGATATGCACTTCATTTAGAGGTCAAGTAACAAAATAAAAGCAGCAGATTAAATGCAGTGTTTTAGATTTGTTGTGCTTTCTTTTGTATTTGATTTGCAGTTGGCTCTATTGACCCACTGACATGGTTTGTGCCTTCCTCAAAATTACAAAACAAAGAGAGGATAGTGTCTCCTACTACAGCAGACAAATAGGTTTTTGTGTAGGCTAAATGTCAGCCTGGTCACGTGCGCACAACGAGCGCTGAGAGATCAGAAAAATGAAAGGTGAGGAGGAAGAGCGAGAGGGGGGTCAGACTCACTAGACACCAAGAGAGATGAGAAACAAATGGATTAAAAAAATAAAAGGCGGCGCAGAGGGGGGGGTCGCTGTGTGTGAAACGAAGTGGGATGGCGCTGCGGTTTTGTTCTCCGGGTGATCGAAAGCTCTGCTGGTATTAGATTAGCTCTCTGAGGCCGGTGGCCACTCTGCGATCAAACAGTTAAGCCCTTCTGTCATCCTGCGATCCAGACACTGTTTTAGCCTTCCAACTTTTAAAAACGGCTTCTCCTCCAGACTGATGGATCTGTCCCTGTCTCCTCATCCTTCTGTTGCTCCCCTGCCACTCATCCTCTCCTAACATTTATCTTCTTCTCTCGCTTTTGGTCTGCTCTGCCTCCAGCTGGCTTCGCCAACGGCAATGAGCACAGCCCTGAGAGGAATCTCCTGCTACCTGAGAGAGGTGAAACATTTATAAATTCCTCTGTTTGTTTGTTTGCTCCAGCCTCCCTGTTGCTCTCTCTAAGCTTGCCCTATAAAGGAACTACTTTGCATAGATTAGACATGGAGAGGGGTTTCAGTGCTGGAACCGGGCTTTGATTGTTCACAGTTTTGAACACAGTTGCTCTCCTCTGACAGACATTTGGTTTCATGTATCAGCATTTATTGTGTGAGCATCTATTCTCCAGATGTCTGTCAGCGTTACAGGCATCCTTCAAACACTGGCTGCTCCCCTTCAGAGGATAAGTCACCCAGTGTGACTGATACCAGAGAGATACAAGACATAAAAAGGGACTGCTTTGTAGGGAAGCTACTGCTCTGCACACCAAACATCTCAGCCTAAAAAGTACGAGAATCTGTCTATAAATAGTCCAGGATTTTAAATCTGTACAGAAGTTTTAATCCATTTTTATTAATGAATTGTCATCAGAGCTGATTCTGCATCTAGGCTTTGGTCTATCTAATAGTGCAGGAAATTGTTTTGTAGGTAATATCAACCCTACTAAATTAAACAAAAAAACTAGTAACTGATTTAAAGTACATCTTATCTGTTTTAAACTTGTTGACCAATTAAATCATGTGACGTAACAAATTATTATTCCCAAATTAAAAAAGAACTGCCTTCTGTAGTCCACCAGACTGTAGAGTCCAGCTGTAGTTTAATCCCATTACAAATCCCACTGTTCTCTGTCTCGCTTCAGAGGTTTGTTGGAGAATATATTGTTGAACAAACAGCATCTGACAATGGAACGGGAGTGGAACAACTGCAAGGCTTCCACGATATGACTGCACACCTAACCTAAGCTAAAAAGGCTAAGCATGGCATGGGGGCGTCAGTTAGAAACATGGTGGTGGCAGCATCAAGCTGTGGGGAAACTTTTCATCAGAGGCCACAAGGAGGATGGTTAGGATTGATGGGAACATGGATAAAAAAGTTTAGATCAAGGCTTTTTAACGAGTTGCAATGGCCTAGTCCAAGTCCAGACCCAGAGTCAATAGAGACTTTTTGGCAAGACTTCAAAAATGGATGTTTATAGACACTCTCAATTCAAACCCACTGTTTTACAAAATTAAAAAAAAATTGTTATGTTTTTGGAGGAACCAAATGCAGAAACTGACTGAGGTGAAAACAGAGTACTTTGTTAATGAAAATGAAATGAGAATTTATAGAGGAATGCATATAGAGAACAGGAAATGGTGCATGGGCAGAGTAACAGGTATGGAAATGTACACTCAAATGGAAAATGAGGCAGTATAAACAGAAGAAAGCAGCAATGAACAATAAAAAGTGATGGGCGTATGTATAGATAGATAGATAGATAGATAGATAGATAGATAGATAGATAGATAGATAGATAGATAGATAGATAGATAGATAGATAGATAGATAGATAGATAGACCAAAGCCTAGATGCAGCCAAAGGCTCATGACAAAAATGTCAGTCTATAGATGTGCAGAGCTGACATTCCACAAAAGGCTTGCAGATATAATTGTGTAATTCAAAATAATGACCTCCTTCATGTTGTTCTGTAGATAATTTTGGTTATAATAAGAGAAAATGTCTTCACTTGGTGTTAGTACTTTCGTAAGGTACTGTACCTAGTAAGTGCTTTATCAAACATTCTGTACTCTATAAAATAAATGAATCTGTAATGACAGTGAGCGAACTCAGTATTGGTTCTGTTAAAAGGGACTTGGCTCAGTCGACCATGGCAACTGCAGAAAAAGGCCAAAGCATAGTTTATTGTTCAAGTAAATAACTAAGTAAGGGAAGTTTTTTCCCAAAAGTTACATATCCTTTATGTTTGCTGGTTGGCATTTGTTGATTTTGTTGATGTTGTCTTCAGGGTGTCTGAGAAAAATTACTTCTGATTTGGAATCAGAGCCACATTCATCTGATTTTCAGATGTCTAACAAAATTAGCAAAAACATCACAAATGTAGTTGGTCTGTTGCTGCTTTAAAGGTTGGATCCTTTTAAAAAAGCAATGAAAATAAACACCCCTCTGGATAACCCAGCGGCAGCAAAACGATGTCAAAACAAGCCAAGCGTGAGACTTTAGGAGGAGCGAGCCAACAGTGTGTTCCAGCTGGTGACGGGACAACTGCTGAAGTTAGGAAATGTCTCTCAGCTAAAGAGTTTGTACCAACCATGTCTTAAAAAAATTATTTTCTAGTTGACTATGCAGGTGAAACAGACACATCAATGGTATAAAAAGAAACATAACAGGTTCTAAAAGTAAACTGAATCAAAAACTTTCTGTTTTATGTTAAAATCCCTAAACTTTATTATGTAAGCCAAAACAATGAGAGGAAGGATTTTCTTCAGATAATATTTTAAATTTCATGAAATTCAGAAATCAACACATTTCTTTCTCTAGTATTTGGTAAAGTACTCTGTTATAAAGTGTGGAAACATTTGGGGATTCCTTCTGCAAGCTTCACTCCGTTTGCTGATATTTTGCTGACACAGAACTGATGTAACTGAGTCATTATGTCAAACATTTCAATTGTAGTTTCAATACATCACGATACATAACTCCAAATATTTGTCCCTGATTTGGTTTTGCATGTTTATTTTGGGCTGCATGGTGATACTGTTGGTAACACTGTTACTGTTATTTCTGCATGTAGTTTGCATGTTCTCCCCTTGCATGCGTGGGTTCTCTCTGGGTACTCCAGCTTCCTCCCACATTCCAAATCATGTCTGTTGGGTTCATTTGTTACTCTTAATTGCCCTGGGGTGTGAGTGTGGGTGCATGGTTGGTAGTCCTGTATGTTTTTGTGTAGCTCTGTGATGGACTGGAGACCTGTGCATGGTGGACCCCGTTGTGAAGCAACCAATCAGAAGCTTACAAAGCCATGATGTCATCATCTGGGCTTTCCCAAATTGTTTTAGGAGCATAGACATTTTTTGTGCATGTAAACTTCTGAATTTATACAAAGTAATTAGAAAATGTGTAAAGAACTCTTTCATTAATACGGCAAATAGAAATATTTTTGGTAGCCTCAGCGGACCTAAAACATGAAAAGTTTAGTCTGAGAAAAAAAAGTTTTATGTGCGTTTTTATATATCTGATTAAAATATCTGGTTTCAACTGTATTTTTGATCCTTCTTTTACAAATCCGTGGTCACTGAGCTGTCACAGATACGTGAATTAAAGGAAATCCTAAATCCTTTGCATTTACAACCAATTGATGTTAACATGCTGACTAGAAACTAACTTCTAAAACATCCTATTTGTCCTATTTAGACAGCAAGACATTCAGGCGACATTAGCATTTCTTGATTTAAAACCCAAAATGTAGCTGTCATAAAGAAAATGAACAGGAGTGCAGCCGGGCTTGTCTCAGACGGACTGAAGGATCTGCTTTTTATGTCTTTTTAAAGCACTTCATGCCTCCTGGGTTCCGTATTTTCTATGGATAACACCAAACTGTTACCGAAGCGTTTGACAACACGTGGACCGACAGGGCAGATTCAAAGTGACAGATAAAAGAAAGAGGCAGAAACAGAGAGAGAGGAGAGGGGAAGATGTTTTCTCAGGCCCATGACTCACCCTCCTATCGCCTTCAGCGCACATACATGTACGTTATTTATAGAAGAAATTCATGTTTGGCTCTTTAAGGATTAGATTTTTACCCGCTGTCTCTGCTTTTTTTTCTTTGTGATATTAAAACCGTCTCCGTTTTGTATCTCTAAATCTCTCATTAAGTCTTATCTTTGAGGTATGAGGTAGTCAGCCCCGGCGATCAATATGCAACACGTCCGTCCTTAGCGCTGCCTCGCTTTCTCTGATGGTCCCCACAGCCCGCCGCTTTCCTCGTCCTAATTCCCTCCTTCTCTCTTCCCGAGGAAGTCAACATTGCTGCCAGCAGCTTGTTTGCCATCTGTCAAGTCTCAATGACTCGCAGGCTTTAAAAACTCGCAATTAGAGAGGATGACTTGCAGCAGGTAGCTGCTAGTACAACGGCGCAGACCTTCACAGATCGATAGAGAGCAACTCATTAGGCGGGTGAAAAACAAACAGCCGGCCAGCTGCAAAAAGTGAGGAATGGAGAGGAAGGAGGGAGGATTTTTTTTTTGGGTGGCGTTGCAAGGCAGGAGAACAAGGGGAGACACTCAGATATATTAAATCAAACAACCTTGAATCTGGTGAAAGATGTGAGGGTTTGACTTCAGTCCGATTAATGAGGCTGACGGGACTTCACGGTGCTCTGGTTTGGGCTCGGTTATTAAATCTGAGGACAGCATACCCTCTTTCATTGGATCATTAGATGAGACTGCATAAGCTTCTTTCATTTGGATCGAGATTGATCCCATGATGTCTGAGGCAACGAAACCGACTCTCAGCATGATGCAGCCACCACCATGCTTAACAATTGGTGCGGTATTCCTAACCTTGACTTTGTCTAGCTTCGTTATGGGCAGTAGCAAATTCCAGTTTAACTTGAAGATGTTGATTTTGGAGCAGGGGCTTCTTCTTGGTCAGCACCCTCTCAGCCCCTGGCGATGTGAAATCTGCATCTCTGTGACACAGGATTTCCTGCGTCTTCCAGATGATGGGAGGCTTGAGTCTTGGTGTTCTTGAAACTCCCAACTAATTTTCTTTCATCTTGAAGGGACGCTTTTGGTTAAATTATCTAAATGTGGACACAAACTGAGTCTTGCAACCAGACAAGGATTCAAAACTAGTTTGTTAATTAATAAAGTTACCAAAAGGTTTTAGTAATCGAACCAAGCTGAACCCTGATCTAACATGATCTATGCTTAAAGACCAGGTTTGTATTAGGGACTCAACCAAATTGAATTGACTACAAAGGACTACAAGGCTAAACTGACTCCGCCAGATGGATTTGCTCCACATATTCATCTGGAAACCTTCCATTGAAGTAATTTTGGGAAGGGGCGAAAATACTGGTTAGCTGATTGGCCTATGTTGGTGATAGACGGGCCAAATAAACCAATCAGATCAACGAAGCATATGACGTACTAACAGAGCAACGACGAAAACACAACCACAGGCTCTTGCCGAAACCAGTCGGGAGAAGAGCAAAAACATCTTTTCCTCTGAGAAAAGCCTCCAGAGCAGTGTTTTGCTCTTCTTTCAGTGAAGAAATACTCTGCAATTCCGATAAAACTTGCTCGATAGCCACGCTAATGCTAGTTTCATCGGCTGAAGCCGCCATGTTCTTTAGACTGAACTGTCGCGCTTCTCGTTGCGTCACACCTCAACCCGCCTCAAAGCCAATGCTGATTGGACGTTCGTTTGGTGAACTGCTCCAAATTTTCTTTAACGGAAAGTAGCCAGACTGATCTGCGAGTGAAACCTTGAAAGCTCGCGAGATCAGGATGGCCTCACGAGGCTACTACAAGGCAAGGAAATACCTAAATAAAACTCAAACCTGTGCCTCAGTGCTTGTTCATGGTATGAAATGGCTACACCCTGTAATGAAAACAGTTGAAGTTAACCATTAAAAGAACTGTCCATGTGCAGCATACAGATCGTGTCTTTGTTGCTTCTCTCCGTTTCCATCCCATCCTCTCCGTCAGTGGGAGACCGAGCAGCAGAGAAGTCTGGAGGAGAGAGGCCGTTTGCTGCTCTGCCTCCAGTACCTCCCCCCAAACGGAGACAGCGAGTTGAAGGGCGAGGCCAAGGAGAGAGCTCGGGGTGGGCTCTGCGTGGGCGTCAAACGCTGCGCCCACTTGGCAGCCATGGACGTCAACGGCTTCTCTGACCCCTACGTTAAAACGTAAGTCTCACATTTATTATTCGGTTAAATTGATGAGCCAAAACAGTATGTCCAGCACTGATGTTTATACTCTCTAGGTGCCTCATTTGTCTGCAGAACTGACCCAGATCCCCTAAACTGCCTTACTGATCTTTACAAAAATGTGGCAGAGCATTTAGTTCAGTTTCTAGTTAAACTTTTCCAGTTCTTGGTTTATATTCCCTCTCAGTTTGCTGTTGTGATGAGCTGTTGACTGGAAGATACCCAAAAGCCTTTTTTCTCTCTCAAAGACAGTCCAACTCAGTCATCTGGCTCACCATTTGGCACTTGTCAGGTCTTTACACTTGCCCAACTCCCCTGCGCTCAACATGTTCACGAACTGACTACTCCATGTCTCATATCCCAGGCTGTCACTGATAGACATGTTACAAGATAAATGGTACAATTTATTTCATCTCTGACAGGTCATACCTTTTTTTTGCCCTAGTGGTATTTGAACAATAGTTATTTTGGTTTTAAATAAAAGTAACTGGATCCATTTGGCCATGAGAAAACTTTGGCACACTTATTGTGGTCTTAGCTTACTTGAATGAATCCAAATCTGGTTTAATTTGGGTCAGTCGACTACAGCAGCCTGTGAACAGTTGCACCTAAAAACTCCTAAAGCAAACCAACAGCTGTTTGCAATTAACAAATCAAACAAGAACTATTTAAATGGCACAACACAACTAATAGCTAAAGTAATTTCTCCAACTTTAAATACATAATCCCTGTTTTGTTTGCCACTGGAGCTTTGATATCATCCAACCATTCAAAAGCATCTACTATACTTAGTTGAGAACCCTTTTGCTTTCACAACCTTCTGCAAATGTGATTCATGGCTAAACATCAGCTTTAGGAAGCATTTCTGAGGAATTTCATTCTACTCATCAAGGGGAAAGGCCCACATTTCATTTGATGGTCACGTACTATCTTCCAGGTCTTCTTCTAAAACCAAGCCTTGGGCAGCTCTCAGTTATGCTTGGGGTCAATATCCTTTTAAAAGGTTTCAACAACCTCAATGATGGCACTGCGTTTCCTCCAAGGATTTTCAGTTATCTGCATCTTTCCCTAAACACATTGCGGATTTCCTGTGTCGGAAGAAGCAAAGCAACCTGAGGGCATCACTGAGCTACTACCATGTCTCTCTGTAAACACGGTGTTCTTTTCAGTGTCTTCTGTGATGGGGATATGTTTTCTTCTGCTTTTGGCTCAGTAGTCGTGTACATCTTGGAGTTCAGGCATTGAACCATTGCACTGCAAAAATGGATCTAAAAATAAGTAAAATGTTCTTAAAGTTAATGTATTTATCCTTGATTTGAGCAGGTAAATAAGATTATCTGCCAATGGAATAAGTATTTTGACCCCTAAAATAAGATAATTAGACATCCTGCACTTGAAATAAGATGATTGAGATGAATTGTTCCTATTTTAAATGCAAAAATCTTATTCCATTGGCAAATCATCTTATTTACCTGCTCAAATCAAGGACAAATGCACAAATTTTAAGAACATTTTACTTGTTTCTAGTTCTGTTTTTGCAGTGTGAGAGGTTTTGGGTATGTGTGTTACTGTAAAAAGCTTAAATCTCAGTAAGCTGCTGCCAACAGGTCTTGCTGCAGATCGTTTGGAGTCAGTCAAGAGCTTTCTGACATCCTGCCTCTTCAGGAATCTGGTAGCAGCTGTTGATAACTTATAATTTCCGCCATGTCCAGGTAGTGTAGTAACTGTTTCTTAATGCCTCTAAAACTGTGCTTCAAACTGAAATTTTAGTAGCATCCAGGAACTTTGCTGGCTTTTGTTTGTGCAAAGCAATGATCTCTTTTTCTAAACTCCTTAGACAATTCTCTTGACTTAGAGTGTATGTTGAAGGCCGTCAGTACAGGTATAAGAGGTGTCCTATTTCAAGATCACCTAATGCAACTAATAAAGCAGTCTGTTGGTTGCATCTCTGGTACCTAAGATCACTGCAAATGTTTGCTCTGTTAAGGGAAATGATAGTTCTGAGTTGTGCCTGGCCCCACCAGATGTTGCTGTGGAGCTCTATGTTCACAATAATCAATGGCGCAGGATTGTTCTTTATAGAGAAATATTGTAAAAAAAGACTAATTTGCTTACCAATAAAATTCTGTTATAAACGTTTGTGTCTATATATCTCAGTCTGCCAGAATACTGACAAGCTCAGTAGCTAAATCCTCCTGAGGTGCCTTGATATTGTGGCTGGTCCCCCAACGTTTGTTTAAATGATGAACATCTGGAATCACTGTGCGTAGGCCCAACACGCTGTCAGTAGGCAGCTATGGGGCACAAATCCTACGGCCCCAAGCTCGGATCGTCCAATCAAAATGCTTGAATTGCACACGTTACGTTTACATTCTGCCGGATAGTGTGCGACCATCTAGGCGAGGCAATTTTATTTTAGCACATTTCAGTTCAAGGACAATGCGAAGTGCTTTACATAATTAAAACTTTGGAAAATAAAAACAGAAAAAAAAGCAAGTAAAAAAAACTGTTGGAATAAAATGTAGTAAAATTTTAACAAAATAAAACATAGCAAAAATGGAAACTAAAAGCAAATATTTATCTAGTGTTGGTTGTCCTTGCTGGCTTATTGAAGGATTGATGTGAATCTTTTATGTTCAATAAATGAACAATATGAGTAAGAGAAAGACTTTACACTTTAGACAGCTTTATTTGTCATTTTGTATGCACAAAGTGCGTACAGAACGAAATTTCTTTTGCATACAGCTTGAAAAATCACAGTAAATTGCACACATTTTTAGGATAAAGATGCAGCAGCGATTTCTGTAAACAATTTGAAATGTAAACAATGTAAAACAATGTAACAATGTAAACAATGCAGGGGAAATAGACAGTGTGCTATGAGTAAGCCTCTATTGATAATTTTATGTATAAAATTAAATTACATTAAGCTTATATAAAATGGCATTTCTAAGTCTTGGTTTATGCTAATTTATCTGTTTAATTTAAAATTGATCAAAGTCATGTTGCTTCTAATAGGACACTGCTTGGGAGAAGTAATTGGAAGCAGGATTTGGTGATGAATTTAGATAAAACACCTGTAATAATAGTTTTATTTAACTATTCTGTCTATTTTCGTGTAATTTGTATGTTTGGGGGAATGAATACTTTTAGTTGACAGGTCTGAGATAGTGTAATCCACGTGGTATGCCCAGTTTTTGTGGTTCTGAGTGCAAACTTATTTGCCTTGCTGAGGCTTTAAGTGAAGACTACCAGACTTCCAACTTAGAATGGTGAAAAAAAAAAAGAATGGTGAACTAACAGTTCACCACTATTTCAGAATTACCTCTCCAGCTTGCTCCACTTTATCACATCCATACCTGTGTTGTGTCTTAAGAGGCCCTTGGAACACCGTAAATCACATTTTGAGGCCATTTTTAAATTATATATGCTTTGACTTAATTCCAAGGAGGTCAGTAGTGACAAGTTTCCATCTCACATGTGGAAGCCATTATAAAAATGCTACCAGTTTATCAAGGAAGCCACAACATGTCAGTGTTAACATCTTAAAAAAATATATTAATATGCAGCTCACCATGTGTATTTTACCACAGAAGGAGAAGGAAGATAAGGAGACTCAGATTATAGTGATGTTAGTGTCATGAGGTCCTCTGGAGCTTCATTACTCACTGATGACAGAAAAACGTTTGTGTGCGTCGCTGTCTGTGTGTCAGTGGCTCCACCGGGGAGGGCAGGAGGGTCCTTGAGTTGAATTATGCAACTTGACAGAATGTGAACAAATGAGATGTAAAATCCCTCCGTGTGTTGTCACTGAGCGGCGCTTGCTGTTGTTGCGTGGATGTTGTTGGTGTCACGAGTTGAAGGATTCAATAAAAACAGCCATAGTTCACTACAAAAAATCTTTATTGCTGTGTTTTAATGTTTGAATATTTGTTTTATCCTACAAGGAAGAATTCAGTTTCTGGAGATATGGAGGTCAGCACCAAGAGAAGCTTATTTAGGTCGTGTAACCCTCGAATGACGTCACATCCAACTTAACAGTCTTCCAGTTGCAAGTCAGAAAACCACTGGAATTTGCTAAGTGTTGTGCTTAATCAACAGATTAGCAAGAATAGCATTTTACAGGAAGCTAAAAAAGCTAGTAAAAGATCTAAGGTAACGTGAGAATCTCTTGTAGCTAATATAAAATTTAATTCACTGTAGTAATAGTTTATCAAAGTGGGGATAACGTCACTTGGAGGAAATTAAGGCTGCATCACACCAGTCCATTTAAGTACATGCCTTTTGGCCCTGTGAAAATTATAAAAAGTAAACGTTGTTATTCATCCACAAATCTACCCCCACCCCCCAGGGTGCCTCAGACAAACTGTAAAAAGTGGACATTTCTGGGCAAACCAGGACAATTTTTAACAGCTAACATAGCTAATATAATACCTAAGCTAATGTAAGACGGGCTAATCATATTTTCTTGCATTAGCTTAGCTACTATTCTAATGTATAATAGCTAAACTAATAAAAGTTTAGCTAAAAAGTTTAGCCAGTAGAAGTTTAGCTAATTGTCTAAGCTAACGCAAGAGATGCAGCTAATGCAGCTAATACAGCAGCCAACCCAAAGCAGAAGAAGCTAATGTAGCTAATGTAAACGCTAGCTAATGGAAGAAGAGCTAATGGCCTGCATTGCCTCTAAAAATAGGGTGACCAGGTGTCACCGATTTCTGGGGACAGCCCCTGTTTTGGATGACCTGTCCCTGGCAAAAGCTGTCTCCGGAAATGTCCACGATTTCAGGTTTTCACGATGGAGGAAATAAAGGAAAATAGCCAAGAAGTACAACCAACCCAACTGTTTTTGCATTTACAATCGGGGTAAAATGTTCGTTCTATGTATCTAATGTATAAATGTGTTTTACCAGGTTTTATCAGGCAAAAATGAAGTCTACCCAAAAAACTTAAGATATAAGTATATAAAAATTAACCTAGATTTCTGCATATTAACATGTATTTCAGTACTCTTCTATCCAGTTTCTAAACATTCTCATCTGGCAAATAAATTAAAAATAGCGACGTAGATTGGAAGGAAATTGGACGCAGTGAGTGAATCAAATAAAGATCATATCTCAAGTTAACAGTTATCTGAAATATATTTTAAAGATCTCTTTTCACGGACTCCTAGGTCTAAGAAATCTTAAAGTGCTCAGGACAACAACGTCTGTGCTCGCCTGTTTTCACTTTTCTCGTCAAGTTTTCTCACCATCTTCTCAAAATTCACCCAAACCCACTCATCTTTCCCTCGCCCATCTGATACGCCGTACATCACATCTACTCGCAAGCTTTTTGCTTTGGATGCGGGCTCACATCTTTGCCCTTTGGCAGGAGCTTCTTCCCAGATGCTTTGTTGTGTCTGAGAGCATGTGGGAACATACGCGTTCTGAGCTGTGGGTGGTGGGTGGAAAGCAAATGTGAATAGTGATTTTGCCACACTCCTTCCAGCTGGCTCAAAAATATCCTGCGAATTTAATGACAGCCTGCGAAGCGTTGCCGAGCGTTTGCAAGTCTGTGCTGCGTTGCTGATCCATCTTGACATTGGATGTTACATTACAGAGATAATGCGTTTTTTGTTTTTACCATTGAAAACATGCTATATTGATACGTTTTTTTTTATTTTTTGATTAGTTTGGTTGTCAGTTTGGTGTTAGAGGAGGTGGCGTCTATTGCCTGCAAGTAATAAGAAGGTGGGGGCAAATATGTGCAGTACTAGCTGAATGAGATTCTCACAGAATGATAGCTTTGAGTAAAAAAATACCTGTTTCACTTTATTGTGGCATTTAAAGTAATTTCTTTCATAGTATCTCACAATATATTTGCTTTGGAAAAGCACAAAATAAAATAAAATGCTCATACTGCTGTTAAAATGATATATGGAGAATTTCTATTTAAATAATGTTATCCATAACATTTATTTATTGTTTTTTGATGCACAAACAAAACTACAGATTAACTCACTAAATATAGTCAATGCTTTCAATCGATTACTACTCAGAATACTTTACCTTTTGGTGGTTGTTTTTAAGGAGCTCCACAAATCTAACAAGCAGCTAATTGCTGGTTAAATAGTTGGGCTACCTGCTCCATGAGCCAGACCCGCTGCTTATATTGTGTCAACTATAGCACAAAAACAGTGTTATTTTTATGTGCTTTTTGTGACTGTGTATGTTTAAATTTTACACAGTCTATGATCCACAGTGACACTTAAATGGTAAAATATAACATATTTACATCCCCTGCCACAGCATTCAAGAACCTAACCTAGACATGTTGTTTTGGGTCTTGCTTATCACTGAATTATATTAAAACTGAATCATATAAGGTATAAATGTACTTAACTGAGGAAGGAAAAATTACTTATCCACCAGTTTTTCTTATTAAACTATGATCCATATTTGAACCAGCAGCACCGCACTAATTCACACCCTTATTACTAATGACCTACTTGCTGTTTTTCGTGACTGGAAATTTTTTCAAAGCGCAGACTTTGCCTTTCTTGTAGGCGAGGCAAATGTGAAGGAGCCTTTTTCATACAGCTGAGTGGCAGTGCAAAACAACAGGTGGGGGTTTGTCCTTTAAATTGTTATTGCACGGTCCAAAGTCCACAGCAAATGTGAAAAACGTCCAAAAAAACCCAAAACAGAAGCACTTTTTTATTTTGATAATTAAACAGCTAACAACTCAAAATAAATTTAGCTTGCCAAAGAGACTTAACCCTCCATGTTACTCTTTAATAAAATCTTGAGTGTGTTTAAGCACAGTGGCTGGGAAAAAACATCAGCTATGTAAATAATTGTGTCTCTGTTGTTCCATCCCTTACTTACCTGCAGGATGTTTGAGTGAGGAGTTCAAAGCTGCAGCTTCTCTGTGCGTTTTTTTATCTCCATCTCCTGTCAAAAAAAAAATCTGGCAGCAAAAAATAAAATAAAAAAATAAAACAGTACAGCCTGACAGTTTGAAAAGCTGGAGCTTCGATCTTTAGATATTATCCCTACGTATAAAGCCAACTCGAAGGCGGCATGGTTATGTTTAAAGCGAGGGGAGACCCAAATGCCTAAATTAACGATATGGGTCCTCACAAGGAGGATGGCCTATATTGGTAATTTATGCCTTTTCTAATAATAATTAAAAAAAATATATATATATATATATACAAAGCTGTCTCTGTTGCCTGAGCACACAGGCGATCACCAGACAATTAGACTTAGACAAACTTTATTGTCATTTTGTATGCACAGAGTGTGTACAGAACGAAATTTCGTTTGCATACAGCTTGAGAATTTCAGTGAATTGCAGTGGATTTCAGAATAAAATAACTTTGCAGGATAATAAAGTAACTTGGCAGGAAAATAAAGTAACTTTGCAGGATATAAAGTAACTTTGCAGGATAGTAAAGTAACTTTGCAGGACAGTTCCAGGATAAAGTGCACAGTGATTTGACAGTACAGCAATAGAAATGTAAACAATGCAGGACGCATGTGATACAGAGGGAAGTGCTTGATAGTTTGCAGTTAAAAAATAGAGTAGCTCTTTCATTCAACCCCCAAAAATACCAGGTTGAAATCAATTTATCTTATAAACTTTAAAATTTTACAAATTAGAAATGATTTTTCGATATGCATGCCTCTCACGGAAGAAGTAATTCAGATTCAAAAAAAAAAACAAACAAAAAAAAAAAAAACAATAAAAACTGTGCTGCGTTACAGCATATATATTCCCTCCATGTTTCCCCACACCCTGACCTTTAGTCCTGGCATTTCCTTACCTCTCTTTCTATCTGTGCACTGAAACATGAGGATCAGACGCGGGCCACGTTTGTCTGTTTCAGGTACCTGAAGCCAGATGTTCAGAAGAAATCCAAGCACAAAACGGCAGTCATAAAAAAGACTCTCAACCCAGAGTTTAACGAGGTAACGGCCATGATTTTATTTTATTGTGTGTGTAAGACTGAGCTCGTTTAGATTCGTATATTTCACCTTGGATCCAAAGTTTTGTAGGGGTATTTTTCTAAAGCAGTAAACACTTCCTTCCATCTAATTAAGAGAATATTTAGTGACCTTCTAACCTTATTGTTTATCCCCCCCCCCAGGAGTTCTTCTATGAAATCTCCTTCACAGAGTTAGCCTCTAAGACACTAGAGGTTACAGTGTGGGACTATGACCTGGGAAAGTCCAATGACTTCATTGGTAAGTTTATTACAAAAAAAAAACAACAGCTAATTACCCCCAATAGGTTTTTTGTTTGTTTTTTGTCAGGTTACAGGTGCCCTGATTGTTGCTAACTCCTTCATGTACCACAGCAGATGTTGCCCAGGATATTTTTAGTGTGTTGTGAATTAGCTGCTAACATAAAGAGCAGCAGAGCACTTTGTGTAATTTGCGAGATTTAGTCACCAAAACGGTGTTGGATTCTTTAAGCATCCACCACATGCTACTTTGACTCACAGTAGGCGTAAGTGACAACATTTATTTGGGTTGTTCTATTTAAATCCATTTTCCTGCTGCTATTTCCTCAGACATATTTTTGGTAGCATTTCTTAGGCATAAATCGGAGCCAAATCCAACATTTATTTTTCCCCTTCAGCTTCTAAAAGACGTTCCTAAATGAAATCTCACGTCAGTGGCAACAGAAACGGTTTCAAATCCTTTAACCCTAAATTTATCAGAAGAGTTTGGGAGTTTTATAAACCAGGTTATCACTTCTTTAAGGCATGCGGTATTAGAAAACAGTGTTTTTTTGTGTGTAGTCTGCGGGGGTTGGATGAACGTCTGGTTCTAAATTTGCACGGGTATCTCACTGCGACTGAAATATATTCATGTGAAGGTATGCAGGTAACAGTGAATGCCCTTTAACATCTGCAAATGGCCTGTGGGGAACCATCCATGATGTGCAATCTGTCAGCGAAGGTGACAAGGGCAAAACTGACTCGTTAATATTTAATTTGTAATTTCCGCTTTTTTCCGTTTAAACCCTGCAGTTTGAACTCTGTCATATTTTTGAGTTTTTAAAGATTTTAAATCTAGACTGAGTCAGCCTTATTGGCTTGTGGTTTATTTACACAAAACACATACACGTTTCATGCATGAATTATTATATCCTCACTCTGGATTAACAAAAATCTTACTGGCACTATTTAAAAAGGAATCAATGAATTTGATTTCCTTAAAGAAAAAAAATAAGTCGGCTCAAGAAAGGAACTTAAAATCAAAGCTCCCAGACAGAAGGTTTTTTTCTGAGTATATCAGAAATCTGATATTTTCTTTCTTTTGTCCTTGAGCAAATCCTCAGCATCTAAACTTACTTAAAACATTTTCGCCACCCTCAGCTCATCTTTTATATCCTGAACTTTCCCTTTCTGAGAGTAATTCATGGCCGCTGTCCCTGTCATCAACGCTGTTTGACCCTGATATCACGTCCATTTCGCTACCAGAAAACCACGGACCACATTTCTGCCTTATCTTAAAACGGCTTCCCACAAATATGCATGTTACAGTCTAATAAAAAAATAAGTTTATATTTGTTTAACTGCAGAAACATCGACTGCTATCATATTATTTTTAAGCACCATGTGGTCACAATAATGGTCAAGGGTTTAGATAAACTATAGCCAGTGATGATGTCCACTGTAATTTCCTCCCAATATAAGATAAGATAAGATAAGATAAGATAAGATAAGAATACCTTTAAAGTCCCACAATGGGGAAATTTGGGTGCGTCAGTGGTAAACACAAACAATTATTAGTATTTCAGAAGGGAAAAAAAGAAGAATACAAGAAAAGTAAACTATCTAATCTAAAGTTAGCTCTAATATATAGAATATAAGGGTAAATATCAGACTAAATATTGACTGGAGTTATTTGGTGGTGGAAGAAAAGTAACTCCAGCCTATTTACCTATCACACAACAATAGAACATGCAAGAGTTCCATATGTACAATTTTATAACATACCAAGCTTATAGAAAGTGCACCATGCATCATAGTCCTGCAGCATCCCAGCTAAGGTGTGTGCAAGTTACCTGGGCATCTGGGTACAGAGTAACCAATTAATGGCTGAGTCAGAGCAACAACGCATGATGTAGACAGTTATCTTAGTAATATAAATCAAAACGATTTTAACCCTTCCATAAGACCTTAGCTGCAATTTTTTATGTAATAGAGTAATATTATAAAAGGAATGGAAAAATGATCCCAAGGTGCTGTGCATTTTTAGTGATAAACTGTCAAGTACACCAGAGGTTCCCAAAGTGGGCGTTGGAGCCCCTGGAGGGGTCATGAGATGAGATGTTAAAGAAAATCCAAGTTTTTTTTTCTTTAATATGTATAACTTTTCAACATCAGAGAATATACAGGGTTTTTTCTCCTAAATGTGTGAAATGAATCTTAAAATATCTGTTTTTTTTAAATTTACTTCTCTGTGGAGAGGCCAATAATTTGTTTTCTTTAACCTGCGATGGCCCTAACATGATTTTTTTTTTGTGTGTGTGTGGAAATTATGAGAATAAAGCCATATTAGGTGTGCAAGAATGAATAACATTGCAGAAATAAAGTCGTAATATCATGAGTATAAAGTTCTGATACTAATAATAATTTTATGCTTGCTGCTAACCACTGTTCTCCTGCGGCCCCCATCAGCACCCGTGCCCGTTAAACAAAACGGTTTTATTGCTCAGTGGGTAACACTTTATTTGAAGGGGTGTACATAGGACTGACATTACACTCTCATAAACATGACATAACACCTGTTATGAACATAAATGACTCCTTATGAATGTTTAGGACTGTTGTCATTAATTGTCATTCGGTAAATTATGACACTATTAAAGCAAAGTTGACATTGTTTAAAATGTCTTTGTTATGACAAGCCCTTTACTTAACAAACCCCCAAGTCAAGCCCTTAATTTAACCTAATCCCAAATCAAGCCTTTAATTTAACCTAATCCCAAATCAATACCTTAATTTAACCTAATCCCAAATCAAGACCTTAATTTAACCTAATCCCAAATCAAGACCTTAATTTAACCTAATCCCAAATAAAGACCTTAATTTAACCTAATCCCAAATCAAGCCCTTAATTTAACCTAATCACAATCAAGCCCTAAATTTAACCTAATCCCAAATCAAGCCTTTAATTTAACCTAATCCCAAATCAATACTTAATTTAACCTAATCCCAAATCAAGACCTTAATTTAACCTAATCCCAAATCAAGACCTTAATTTAACCTAATCCCAAATCAAGACCTTAATTTAACCTAATCCCAAATCAAGACCTTAATTTAACGTAATCACAATCAAGCCCTTAATTTAACCTAATACCAAACCAAGCCCTTAATTTAACCTAATCCCAAATCAAGCCCTAAATTTAACCTAAGCCCAAGTCAAGCCCTAAATTTAACCTAATCCCAAATCAAGCCCTAAATTTAACCATGTCTCTGTTAATGTCAAGTTGTCATAACAAAGACATTTTAAACAATGTCAACTTTGCTTCAATAGTGTCATAATTTACCGAATGACAATTAATGACAACAGTCCTAAACATTCATAAAGAGTCATTTATGTTCATAACAGGTGTTATGTCATGTTTATGACAGTGTAATGTCAGTCTTATGTACACCCCTTCAAATAAAGTGTAACCACTCAGTGAAATCTTGCCTGATTTCTTTTTTCCCTCCAACTTCCCACAACGAAGCAGTTTGTTTTAGTTTGTGCTTGGATTTCTTCTGAACATCTGGCTTCAGGTACCTGTCAGCTGTGACTTCGTGTACCTCAGACGTTGAGACCTACTCTCACAAAGCCATTACATTAAAATTAACGGGATAGAAATCTATTGGAGTTGGAGAAAAAAAAGCAATCAAAACATGATTATTCTGGCATTTAGCAAACGGAGATAATTTCCGGCACATCTAACGGTGCCCAAACAGGAGGTTTAGTTTTATTTTTGAGTGTCAGACGGTGAGAAAACATGATTCTGTCTTTTCTATATGTGTGTGTGAACGCCTTGTTTCAGCTGGATGTTTGTTTGCTAATAGAAATGAACAACGTGAAACTAGATTTTGAACATGTCCGTGATGTTTCACCCCTCTTTGTGAAAACTCTCCTCCTTCTTTGTCTCTGCTCTGGTCAGGCGGCGTATCCTTCGGGTGCCACTCGCAGGGAGACGCTCTGCAGCACTGGATCGACTGTCTGAAGAACAAGGGCACGAAGGTGGAGCGCTGGCACACCCTGACCAACGAGCTGCCCGGCTCCACCCTGCAGGAGTGAACCGGGCCTCCTCCTCGGTGCTGATGCTGGAGGAAAGCGCTCGAAGTCTGGGACTGGGGGGGGGGGGACGTCTCATCGCATGCTCCGGAGACTTTCTGCATGACCGTGATGGATTCATATCCCTGCTTACTTTGTGTCCGAACGGAACGCGGCGCTCCCATCAGCACCCTACACTGCAAAAAGGGAACTAAAAATAAGTAAAACATTTCTTGAAATTAGTGTATTTTTCCTTGATTTGAGCAGGTAGATAAGACTATTTGCCAATAGAATGAGATTTTTGCACTTAAAACAGGAACAATTCATCTCTAAAATAACATAATTAGACATCCTGCACTTGAAATAAGACCAGTGTTGTATAGTAATGAAGTAAAAATACTTCACTACTGTACTTAAGTATATTTTGGAGTACTTTATACTTTTCTCGAGTATAACATTTTTTGATAACTTTTACTTTTACTTCACTATATTTTTGAACTTAATTGCATACTTTTACTCCAATACATTTTCAATGTTTGCTTTAGTTACTCGTTACAAAAAGAGTAACTAAACCATGTTCTTAGTATACACCCCCTGGTCTAAATTTTGCCTGCACTTGGTTGTGTACAATTTTAAAGTACATAGCACTTACTTGAAGAAGGAAAACTGAAAGCTTACAAAAAGGTTGAATTTTCTATTTAAACTTGATCTAAATTTCTCCTGCACTTGGTTGTTTATGTTATTTTAAGTGAATTTGACTTTCTAAGTTCACCAAAATCTAAAAAATGTCATTCAAACTGCATTTGCTTTGTTTTACTTTTTACTTATACTTTTTATTATATTACTTGAGTACATCTATTTTTACAGTAATTGTCATACTTAAGTACAAGACATTTCAGATACTTTAAGACTTTTACTCAAGTAACATTTCAGTCAGGGACTTGGACTTTTACCAAAGTCATATTTTAGAGAGGTACTTATACTTTTACTTGACTCTGAGATTTCAGTACTTTATACAACACTGAATAAGACAATGGAGATGAATTGTTCCTATTTTAAGTGGAAAAATCTCATTCCATTGGCAAATAGTCTTATTTACCTGCTCTAATCAAGGAAAATACACTAATTTCAAGAAATTTTTACTTATTTTTAGTTCTGTTTTTGCAGTGTAATATTTGCTCCAGGTGGACCTAATTTAAGATATTCAAAGGCATCCGTGTCTCGTGGGAGAGTTCAGATCTGATTCAACAAGAAACTGCGGACGTCCTGCATGCATGTGTGATCAGGCAGCTGGTTTTAATTATTCTGCAGTTTGACTTCCATGTAGGGTCCCTCATGTCAGCTTCGCTTGCTTTTATTAAATCCGTTCAGTTATTCTCATTAACTCCTGACATTAAATCTTGACGTTAACGTCCTGCAGCGCACATACCTCTCCCGTTGCAGAGAAGAAGAAAAAAAAATAGAGATATTCGTTCCTGATGCTTCCAGTAATTTCCAAGTGGTCTTAATCCTGTCGGACGGCTCCCATCTATTGATCCGCCTGTCACTGGGCTGCCTGCAGATGGCCCAGTCCGATAAGATAATTGGCTCTTTTAATGTCGATGGTTCTGTGTGAGTCGTTTGCATGTTTGATGTTGATGGAGCCGGGGAGCGACATTGTGTTGAGCTCTTCTGTTTCAAGTGAAGGGAGTTTTATTCTGACTCCCAATTCGACGTCTCTAACAGTTGTGTGATGCGTCAGCTCTGATATTACTGATATTTCAATGCTATAACTATATAGACACACTATATTACCAAAATATTCGCTCATCTACCTTGACTTGCATATAGATGCCAGAGACATCCCATCCTTAATCCACATGGTTCCAGGTGACGTTGGTCCTCCCTTTGCAGCAATAACAGCTTAAGCTCTTCTGGGAAGGTGGTCCACAAGGTTCTGGAGTGTTTATGGGAGTTTTTGACCATTCTTCCTTAAGCGCATTAGTGAGGTCAGACACTGATGTGGGACGAGAAGGCCTGGCTCTCAGTCTTCGGCTCTAATTCATCCCCAAAGGTTTCCTGTCAGGTTTAGGTCAGGTCTCTGCAGGCCAGTCAAGGTCATCCACACCAAACTCTCTCCTCCAGGTCTTTATGGTGCTCTGCTGCTCATTCATGTGCGAAGAGAAAAGAACAGTCTCCAAACAGTTCCCACAAAATTGGGAGAATGGATATGTCCAAAATCTCTTGGTCTGCTGGAGCATTCAGAGATCCTTTCACTGGAGCTGAGGGCTCTGAGCCCAGCTCCTGAAGAACACACCACAAAAAAGGGAACTACGGGTAAGTGAAATTTTCTTGAAATTAGTGTATTTGTCCTTGATTTGAGCAGGTAAATAATTTTTACCCCTAAAATAAGATAATTAGATATATTCACTTAAAATATATTGGGTCAGATTGAATAATCTAACCCAGTCTGTATAATATGATTGAACTTCACTTTGTAAAGTGCCTTGAGATGACATGTTTCATGAATTGGCGCTATATAAATAAAATTGAATTGAATTGAATTGAATTGAATTGAATTGAATTGAGATGAGTTGTTCCTGTGTCAAGTCCAAAAATCTTACTTCTGTATATCTGTAGTGTGTAACGAATATAATTCCCCCCCTGGGATTATTAAAGTATTTCTGATTCTGATTATCTGCTCAAATCAAGGGCATAGTCACTAATTTCAAGAAAAATTTACTTACTTTTAGTTCCCATTTTGCAGTGCGACCCACTCCAGAATCGGCCTCTCCACCAAAACTTTACACTTGGCACACTACAGCCAGACCAGAACCGTTTTCCTGGTAAACGCCAAACCCAGACGACACTTTGCACTCCATGAAGCTCTCTCTACGTTCTGTTCCAGAGCTGAAACCAAAGGCCACACGTACACTGCAAAAAGGGAACTGAAAATAAGTCAGATTTTCTTGAAATTACTATATGTTTCCTTCATTTGAGCTGCTAAATAAGACTATTTGCCAATGGAATGAGTGTTTCTACCCGTAAAATAAGATAATTAGACACCCTGCACTTGAAATAAGATGATGGAGATGAACTGTTCTTATTTAAAGTGCAAAAATCTTATTCCATTAGCAAATAGTCTGATTTATCAGCTCAAATCAAGGAAAAATATACAAATTTCAAGAAAATTTTACTTACTTTGAGTTCCCTTTTTGCAGTGTAGGTTGGAGGTCTGCAGAAAGTTGGTGACCTCTGCCCACTTTGTGCCTCGGCATCTGCTGCCCCCACTCAGTTTATGTGGTCTCCCACTGGGGGGCTTAGCTTCTGTCTTTCCCAATGGTTTACACTATGTTGTAAAACCACAGACAGCTGACTGGGGGAATATTTAGGAGCGAAGACATTTTCCAGACTGGACTTGTTGCACATCCTATCACAGAACCACGTTGGAGCTCCTGAGAACGACCCGTTCTCTCTCACACAGACGTTTGTAGATGACTGTGACCATAGAGGTGACTGGAACATAAGATTTCCATTTATTTGGATGGGCGAGCGAATATTTTTGGCAATATAGTGTGTGAATAAAGCAGAGGATGGGGGTTAATTAAGCACAGAGGACTCTTTCTCAGCAGAGAAGCGTTCATGTTTGTGGTCTGATCCAGTAAATGACATTAAGAGCCTTTGTCTGACAAAAAATAAGTGATTAATTGTTAAAAGAACAGTGTTGTGTGGTACCTCTCTGTATCTGCTGCTGTGGTCGAATGAGGCTAATTACTACAAATACTAATAATACAGCTGGTGTTCATATGTAAATACATTTGATGTTTTAAACTGTTTTGAATATTTGTCCTTCTGGAAAGTGAGCATGATTGTTGTTTGTTCTTTATAAAACCTTTATTTATATATAACTGGTTCCAAAGTGGCCTCTGTGGATCTCTGATGTTTATGCACAGCCCAGTGGCAACCTAATAAAGCTAGATACTGCCACCTAGTCTCCTGGATCTGCAACTGCAACCTCTTCTCTGACTGTAAGGTGAGCAGGAAAACAAAACAAAAAAATCCAGTTTTCATTAAATCGTTGTTAATTTGGCTTATTTGCAGTCTTTGTATAATTTCATCATCAACAGTTGGATTGAAAGGACTGTGTCGGTATTATATGAGCAAATTCACGCCATAAACTTGCCGCCTCGTTCCATTAGTTACCGTAGATTTAATGTTACCTTTATAATTAAAGTAAGAAGGGCACTAGGCTTTATTAAAAATAAATTTGTCATTTGGGGGTGTTTAATAATGCATGTGCTCGCTCGTTGTCACATTGTGTGCTTGGCTGCAGCTGGCTGCCATTAATGGTCATAAAATACGCAACTTTAAAAACAAAACTTTTCCCCGACTCCACAGAGGATGAAATATAAGGGTGCTCCCATACAGATAAACACACCAAACTAAATCATTCTGTTAAAGTTTAATTATAATCTTTGCATTTTTAACAGGACTGAGGGCAGAGCTTTTTTTTTTTCCAGATGAATGTTAGCTTAATTTATTCACTCTAAAATCAGGTCTCGTTTTTGGAATCATTGTCCTGCAGGACTCCCAAATTTGCCCCAGTTTCCACAGTCTGGTTCAGCCTGAGAGGATGGCCAACCCAATAAGAAGCTGCTGCCTTCCCAAAAATACCCCCCTCCCTTCTAAAAAAAAAATGCCTTTTGGATTAAACTTTTATAGTTGGAGAAGACAAGAAGGCAAGACGTTACACTTTTAAACCTAAGAACGTTGAACCAACTATCAAGCATGGTAGTGGCAGCATCATGCTGTGGCGTTGTTTTGCTGCCAGTAATAGTGTTGCTATGTGTAAATCGAATGAAAATACATAAAAAAATGGAAAATTGTATTAAATATTTTGAACTTACCATCTGGACGTTTTCAACTTGGACAAAGTCGGATGTTTAAACTGGACACTGATCTCAAACACACATAGGAACAGTTTTTTAGAGGCATCTGAAGTGGCCTCAAACTCAACCTAAATGAAAATGTTTGGACCACGCTTTAAAAGTGAGGTCTGGGCCACAAATCAAACAAGTCTAAACGGACCTTACCAGTTCTGACAAGAAGCAAGGCATCATGTGGATGGTCACTAAAAGCGTTGGAATATGTTTGCTTTTTTAAAAAATTTTAATTTTTTGAATGAGAGAAAATTTTACACAGTATCCAAACACGTGCACCTAATTTTTGTTTTTAAAAGATCCTTTTAAGTTGTGCGTCTTATATTTATTCCATCGTGGAAAAAGATACATTAAAATAAAACGAGCAAAAGGCAAACATTAAATTAACTTTCCCCTCAGAGATGAGTGAATGTAGACTTTCAAATGCAACTGGAGCTACTGGGGCGCGAAACAGCAAAGCGGAGGGTTTCTTCACCGATACAGTCGGCATTGGAATCAGCCTGGTTATGTAAAAGCTGTAAATATTACATTTTAGTAACTCTTTTTTTCAGCGCCGAAGAAGAACCAGTCTGATTTCCATCTAAATAAACACATTCCTATGAATAGATTTAGCAGACTTCATCGTTATCCAACATTTACTTTGCTGCTGGTACACCTGTGATTTCCCCTCTGAAGGACAATAAACCATATTTTTACCAACTAAACTCTTGCCAAATCTGTTTTAAAATCAGTTTTACGTCCTGGCCCAGCTTGTGTTTGCTCAGTCTATGCTGCACTGCAAAAACGGAACTAAAAATAAGTAAAATTTTCTTATAATGAGTGTACCTGTCCTTGATGTGAGCGGATAAATAAGATTATCTGCCAATGGAATAAGATTTTTGCACTTAAAATAGGAACAATCCATCTCCTCCATCTTACTTCAAGTGCAGGATGTCTAATTATCTTATTTTAGGGGTCAAAATACTCACTCTATTGGCAGATAATCTTATTTACCTGCTCAAATCTAGGACAAAAACACACATTTTAAGAACATTTTGCTTATTTTTAGGTCCGTTTTTGCAGTGTGTATGACGGGGGAAGGTCAGAGATCAGTGTCAGAGCATCATGATGTTTATGTAGGAACTGGGCTGGTGACGAGCGCCTCGCCGTGAGAGTCACCATGAGCTGACGGACCGAATCAGCAGCAGAGTCAGGGATGCTGAGGCGGAGGCTCGCTCTAAATTATAAAGGAGGGAGCGCAAGTCAGGAGGACACGCCAAGCTCTTTGCTGCGGCACAGTTTGTGATTATTGTGCGTTTTCGTCTCCCTCCTGAGAGGTTAAAGATTGCCCCGTGCGAAATAAGAGAAGGCCGCTGATGTTTCATCCTAGTCACCGTTTATTCCTGGCTGCCTACATCACAGAGGATCCGTCCTATGCAGCTGCTGTCACTGAGAAACACAGCTGCTTAAAGATACGTAATTTATTATATTAAAATAAACACAACAGTCCGCTGGGGGGGGGGGGGGAATAAATAGGTTTAAATTAAAGGTACTTTACGTGATGACTTCACAACCAAACCTGATGGAAACGTCCAGGGAACAATCCGCCGAGGTGCCGCACCGACAACCTAAATAACCCTGAAAACAGTGAGTAAAGGCCAGAATGTAAACAACAATAGGGTTTTCCAGGTAAGATGTAGTATTTCAACTGTTGATGTTTGAATAATTTGTTATTCGGTGAAACATTTCTTTCAAATCCTGCGAGTTTTGACACTTTTTCTTCAAGTTACAGTCACAACATTTTTACCCAAGAGACCAACAAATCTTTTTTTTTTTAAGGATAAAAATCAGAAAAGTGTTCAATGCATTTAAAATGAACGAAATTAAGAACTCACATAATCAGTGAATAGACACACAATTAAGTCTTAATCGATGGGAGTCCGGCACTTTAAAGGGATTCTAAGGCTCTAAATTTGTATTAATCTCGTAACAATAAATCTAGCAGCAAATAAAAAGACAAATTGATCAATTAAAACAGTAAATACACTGCACAAACAGAACTAAAAATAAGTAAAATTTTCTTGAAATTAGTGTATTTGTCTTGTATTTGAGCAGGTAAATAAGATTATCTGCCAATGGAAGGAGTATTTTACCCTTAAAATAAGATAAATAGATATAATACACTTGAAATAAGATGATGGAGATGAATTGTTCCTATTTTAAGTGCAGAAGTCTTATTCTATTGGCAGATCGTCTTATTTACCTGCTCAAATAAAGTACAAATAAACTCATTTCAAGAAACTTTTATCTTATTTTTAGTTCTGTTTTTGCAGTGTAATAAATAGCTTGTAAATAAAATGTACTGATGGGCCAAAAAACAACCTGTTTTGTTTCAATTAACCTTCCCTGAAAACTGTCAAGATATTCACCCAAAACCAACAAATTTCCTGGATTACATTTGAGAATAAATAAGTTGTTTTTTTCCAAAGCTGAGAGCTTTGGTGAATTAAATTAAATTCAGATTACAGATATGGTGCTAATTCACAAACACATGTCATCTCGAGTTACTTTGCAAAGTCAAATAAGTCAAATTATACTGACCGACTGGTTAAAAGGTTTTCTATCATAAAAACTCAGCAGGTTGCATCCAGTCATTGACTTTTACTTCTCCTGGATGAGCGTGGAGCCACAGTGGACAGGTGCTGGCATTGCGTGGTTGACTTTGCAGCAATCCCTCGTACCGAGCATGCATGAACTCCCCATTTTTCATATTTCACACATTACTGGATACGCAGGTGTAGACAATGGATGTAAGGACCTTGAAATTAAATATTTAAAATGTCAGACAATTGCTTTAATCAGGGTCTATATTTAAATACCTATATAAGAGCTGCTTCTTAAACAGATTAATATGAAATTACTCTCCTCAGCTGATGTGACCTCTCTGGATGCACGTGTTTTTCGTCCAGTCAGTGTGAGATCTCTGTTAAGGACGTGAACAAGCTTCACGACATCCGTCTCTTTCGCTTACAGTAAATAGATGGCGCACACAGACTAAACTAGGTCAGCTCCTTGCCAGCATATTGATGTCATCCTCAGCATCGTGCCTGTGCTGCACATATGGAGCAGCTGTGACGCTCAGCCAAACACCTGATCAACACACAGCTTGTGCTGCCCCCTGTTGCACGCCTTCAGACTGACCCAAGGGTGTCCAAACTCTTTGTCAAGTGGGCTGAAACTGTAACTTCAAAAATACTTGAGGGCCAAAATAAATGAATCAAAATCAGGATACAATAACCAAAAAAAGATATTGTGATATTTTCTTTTTAACTGCTTCATAAAATAGGGGCATATAATATATTTAATTAAGCAAATTAGTCAGATTTCTTGAGCACTAGCTTGAGATTTTCATTCATGAATTGCAGTTGGGGGCCTCACAAAATTATAAAATGAGTCCAGGAGCCGCAAATGGCACCCCTGGATTAAATTAAAATTAAAAATGTAGCTTTTTAAGAAATGTATTGTAAGATTATTTAGAAACATAACTAACATAACATGATTAACATTTTAATCATTGTTAAAATGACTCCTAATTACATCTGCGGGTAAATTACAAATTATGCCAGTCTGTTTTAATTAGCACAGAATTAAAAGTGATATTAATGATGACTGAATTAAGCTGCTTCAACTTTGGGTTATCGTGATAAAGATAGTAATAATAATAATAATAATAAATTTTATTTGTAATGCACTTTACATTTAAGAAAAATCTCAAAGTGCTACAGGTAAAATCATCATAGAAGGGTAAAATCAAAATTTAAAACTAAGCATCGCTTTAAAACACTTATGAATAAAATCAACAGCATAATTGTAAAATGTTAAGAGTCATATGTCCTGCTAAAAAGAAATGTTTTTAATCCTTAGTGTCTAACTTTGACACTGCTTTCTTAAAAAGTCTTTGTGATGGTAACAGCACGGAGGAAATTTTAAAAATACGAGATAAGACTCTATGAAATGTTGAAATTTGCCCTTGAGTGTTTTTATTTATATTATTATTATTATTGCAATAACCTACAAACTGTCTCTTCAGAAATTAAACCACTTATTGTATTAACTAAGTTATTGTCCTCTTCATAAATTCACACTCAAAATTCAGGTCTGACCCTACCTGCAAAGTAAGTTGTAATGACACCGGTCGGTTTATTTTAGTAATTTTTTTATTTCCTACGCAGGCTGACAACGGAGCAAACATGATGCTTCCGTATGATGTCAAGCTGAATCAAGCTTCTGTGTTTATTTGTGACCCAGCTAAATCATCTCTGACCCACTTTCCACATCTGGATGTAACCCTGCTTGGTGCACCGATCTCCCCCTGAGCCATCCTGTACTATAAACAAACTATTAAATTAGCTGAGCGCGAAGAAAAACGCCTTTAAGTGTCAAAATGTTAACTGATTGATGGAGGAATTACTGTTGTCAGATGTTACCAGGGCTGTTTTGTTTTCTGTCAGTCTTGTAGAGGTTTTTTAGCCTAAGTCGGCAGTTTTTTTTTTTTTCTTAATATGTGACACAAATTCAACAACATAGCCACCCTGTGTGTTTATTTATAAAGTACCATAAATGCAAAACTCCAAATCATCACTTTCTCTCTCCTGCAGTCATTGGGCAAGAGGTGGAGTACACCCTGGACTCAAACTAGGGTTGAATTTATGCAGTTTTCATTTAGTCATTCATAAAGGTTTTATTATTATTATTATTTAGCCACTTTATCAGGATTTCTAACATTATATTTCCTTTTTTAATATTTTTAAAGCTTTTTTATTAACCTTGAAATCGCAAACCAGGGAATTTCTAGCAATGTGCATAACCATCGAGCTCGTTAGCTTTATTTTCTCCCCGTGTTGTGAAGTTGCTGATTATATTTATTTGTGGATGTAAATAGTACAAATAAAATACTTCATGTAATAATACTTGGATGTAATTTAAGGTAAACAATAAAACGTTTCATCATTGTTTAGTACAAATGTTAGCTTGCTAACTTTAGCTATAGCTTTTTGCTAGTTAGCTTTGTTCGTTGGCACAGCAGTGACATAAAGTTCTTAGCGAGGTTTTTAAAACTGTTATTCCCCTTCCAAAAAAAGTAAGGTCTAACAAGAGAAAAGATATTTAAATATATTTTATAATATGTTTTGTCTCCTTATCCAGTCTATACATTGTTTATACAGGGGCTACCTGCTCTATATTGTATTACCTTTTTCCGTTTGCATTTAATTTAAAGTAACATGTGTGTCAGCATGGCTTTACCATTTTAAATTTTACTCTTAGAAATACAAATGTACCAAATAAAAACTGATTTAAACAGTGTCAACTTAATTGACAGTTTTGGCTAAAAAGTGTGAATCAGTACAATATTCTTTTTTGTTAGCATTGCAATCAAAGTTTTTTTTCTAGCATCATTAGGATTTAGGTGATTAGTCTTTTGTTTCCCCTATAATGTCAAGTTGTTAGGCTAATTTATGGTTGGTAATGACATGTAGAAAAAATAAGTTTTTGTCTCTCAGCACAAATTCTAAAAACTTTAGGTAGAGTTTAATGCTAACTGCTAACTAGCAGTGGTTCGCTTGCTAACATTAGACTTATTTTACAATTAAAAAACATATTCCTTAATAAAAACGTGTTGCACACCTAATTTATTCAACGGTGGCTTCTTAATTTTCTGTCTTGAGTTAAAACATTGTCAGTTTAGAGAATATGCATTGCTATATAAGTGATTTATTGTTACATATAGCCCCGTGTCTGGTGCTCGTCACCAGTGGTCACGGGGCAACAGGGAGGGTTAGCCCTGGGCGTGTGGACAGTCCATCACAGGGATGCAGAGAACAAACAAGTGTTTGATTGGCCACTGACTCACATTTAAAGGCAATTTAGTGTCAAATTAGCCTATCACGTTTTTAGACTGGGAGGGAACAGAAGAACACCCACGCAGGCACATGGAGAACATGCTGACTCCCTGAAGAAAGAGGCAACAGCGCTTAGCAGCTGCGCCACAAGCGTTTTATATATTTTATGCTCATCAACAGGCTTGTTAGAACGGTGTGAGGAACGTTTTAGCTCTCATTTGCAGTGGCTTCGTTAAGGTTTTTTTTTAAAAACCCTCTGTGGAGAATAATGAAGGAGAGCTCTTCCTTTGATTTTTGCTGCAGTCATGTGAGAGTGGAGTTCTGATTATATGGCACCAGCGTGTTTCCCTGGCTCTGAGCCGCCCTTCAGCATTTAGTCCTTCCTGTTGTATCTGCCCCGCTGAATACCAACAGCAGGCGCTTTGCATCAAGGCAGCTTAAACACTGTCACAGCACAGACACGGACCCACTAATGCTTCCACCACTCACTTTATTTAGTCTGGTGGGCCTATTTGCAAAAGACAATCTGTTCTCAGCTCGCTCGGCTCTCTGGTTCTCTCTCACTTATACTCTTAAACGTTTTTTTAGTTTGTTAGTTGAATTCTATTTTTGCATGGTACTGGCTGTGTTGATGTAGAAGGAATACAGTTTTCTTCACGCTTTTTAACTTAATAGAGTAGTTTGTATCAATTTGGCTTGTTATCATTCAAAATGCATTGTTCTGAATTCTCTGCCTTTGCAATTGGATTTCTATTTTTATTGTTTGTTTTATTTCCTCGTGTTGAAATCATTTCTTCTATCTTGTTTTCCACTGTGTGATAATATATTATTATACATATATTTTAAATCTCTGGCTGCACAGCGGAGAAGTTCAGCTTTGTAGCATGAGGGTACTGGTTTGCATGTTCTCTCCGTGCATGCTTGACTTCCTTTTGTTTCAAAAACATTGACTGCTGGGTTAATTGGTCTCTCTAAATAACAATCATCCCCACATGGGAAGGGAAATATAAATATTAGCTTCTGCACAAATGCACAAAAAATTAATGGATAATTCCCCTGTTAAGATAAATAGATGTCATTTGCATGACTAGGATGCATAGATAGATAGATAGATAGATAGATAGATAGATAGATAGATAGATAGATAGATAGATAGATAGATAGATAGATAGATAGATAGATAGATAGATAGATAGATAGATAGATAGATAGATAGATAGATAGATAGATAGATAGATAGATAGATAGATAATTTTTGTTTTTTGATTTTGTGAAAAACACAAAACAAAAAGTGAAAAAAACAAACAAATGAGAAACCTTTAATTAAAAATTGCATTTAAGAGGATAAAAGTCCAACAAAAATATATAATATAATATGTGTGCAGAGGACTGAATAAAATAATGGCATTTCAAATTAAAAAAAGGATAATATTCCTACGGTAAGGACTTTTTTTGTGTGTCTGTGGGACACAGGTGGAGCACAAAATGAACAAACCCCCAAAGGGTTAAAGCAAAAATCTCCTCCGTCTGCTCTGCTTTTGCTCTTTATCGTGTCAAAACAACATTGAAAACATGTCGCATGCATTCTCTTTATTATGAACGTGTTGCAGAAGTATAATATTCCAGGTGCCAGCTTTTCTCTGTAGGTTACCATCATCTCATACAGGAATAAAAATCCATAACATGCTAATAGCCACAAAGATTATAGAAGCCTGCTGGGCATACAATGACTGCCAGGAGGCTGGCTACATAATGCTAACCCGTTTTAGCTAGAGAAATATCACACTACTGATATTTATATCTGCAGAATACACACAGTTGATTACAATTAACCTTACAATATAAGGGTGGGGAGAAAATAGGCTGTAATAATAATAATAATAATAATAATAATAATACAGAAAATGTACCCGGTAGCTCAGGGGTGTCAAACTCATTTCTATATGGGGCCACTTTGGCGTCATAAAGTCATTAAAAGGGCCGGTAGCACGTGTATAGATGATACTTTTCATTTCATAATTTCATTCCAGTTCACATAGAAGTATAAAAAATGCACAGTAACATAAAAATAGCAACCTTAGGCCCAGTTTATACAGTTTATCTGCAAGAAAAGTTGATATTGGGGTGAGTTACACTTACAGGTGGCATAGCTTTAGTCACTTTGTACACTTTAAAAGGATATATACCTCTACTTTATGACATGATATACCTTTTTTTTTTTTGGCTCTTGAGGGCCGGATAATTTACCTTGACGGGCCGGATTCGGCCCGCGGGCCTTGAGTTTGACACCTGTGCGGTAGCTGGAATCACAGTGAGGAACCACAGGTAGATAAACGTTGGAGGTCAATTAAAGACACAGGAAATATTATTATTATAACAAAGAAGGCTCTACTTTCTAAATTTCTCTCCCACAGAAACATTTCCAGATATCTCACAAATTTAAAAGATCCTCATTTGTACACAGCAAAAAAAAAATATATATAAGAACAACAAAAAAGGATTACACACGTAAAAGGTGCGGACACTACAGGGTAGAAAGAAAAACCAGCCATTAGGGGCTTTTATTAAGGGACGAGAACGCTACAATGAGTCTGGTTTTAAAGCACCTGTGGATAGAAACTGAGGTTACAGCTGCGTCTCTGGCCGTCAGATTTGTTAACCAAATAGCCGATGCCTGCACACAAACACACAGTTCAGCTTTCATCTGCAGGCTCTGAGCGCCGTCTTAAAAGGATCTTTTACAAACTTTATAAAAAAAGGTGATGCAGTTTAACTAGACTGGATTTTTTTTTTTTTTGCTACAGCAGCATTTTCCATTGAGATCAACCCTTTTTTTTGTTGTTTTGTTTTGTTTTGTTTCCAGCTCACAGTGGTCAGTGGTGTAGAGCGGGTGTTCGGTGACGCAGCAGAAGAGTAAAAACACATTTCACGTCCCTGTCAAGAGTTTTGTGTTTACAAAAAAGAAAAAGCAGGAAGCTTTCCCTCTGAATGTCTTCTGTTTGGCACATTTCTCTTCCCTTGCAGTGTGCCTTTCTGTGCGAGACTTTCCATAATCCCTCCTGATTCACCGCCTGTCCCCCACCCCACTCCTCTCTCTTCCATCCTCTTTCACCACCAGGATGCTCGGTCTCAAGCACAAGATGCGGGGGGGGCGTTTTGAAGCGGTGAAAGTCTGAAACAGTGCGGCTGAGCGGCTTTTCCTCTCTGAAGGAGTTAAGGGTGAGGTTCTGCAGCTTGAATCCACTGCAGTGTAAATCCTGGAGCCGCTTCGGGCGTGTCTGAGGGGATTTAACGGGCAAGCTGGGCGCGTTGGAGGGCGAACTTGGCAGGGATTGATGCTGTGGAGGCAGAAAGCACTTCCACCGGCTTCCCTGTTGTTGTTCTGCAGGTAGAGACGGGCGTGTGAAAAAATCGTTTGGCGTGTGTTGGCCAGGAGAGAAGGGGACTCATTAGTCTCCGTTCGAGATCAGAAGCACCACCCCTCCCCCCCGATCCGAGACGGAGAGCTGGCAGCTCTTCCATTGTTCTGATTTCTTCCACGACAATTAAGGGACCGTATACAGATTACAAGAAATATAAGTAAAGCGCTGTATATCAGGAGCATTTGTCACAACATCCGGGTAATGACTAGGCGGTAAAGGTGGTGGTGCAGGTGCGGTGGCCAGACGTTCAGTTCCCTTATCCGGTTTCATCCTGGGATGAAACTCAGGTTTTCACATTGACTAAAAAAAGAAAAGGAAGCGTATTAGTCAGAGCTATGCATTCTGTGACGTAATCTGGATATAAAGAAATTTCACAGACCACAGAGGACAGTTACATAATGAAGGGGGGAAAAAAACAAGGGGCTGCCGAGTCCCAGAGGTCCTGAAACTCAAGTTGCATCTACAATCGCTCCTCTCTAGCCACAGAGCTAATTAGAGCTGGGTCTAATGAGGCCCAACAGGCTGAGAGCGCACACAGAGGCAAAGATAAGAATCAGTTTAAAGCGAAATAATATGGAAAGAAGAAAAAATTTAATTTACTTACCGTTTCAGGGACATAGCACCCATCACAGTTTTGAAATCTCTGTTAAACATGTGTAAAAAGCTTTCAAATACATGTTTCTTTTATTCCAGAAACATAATATCACCCTGAAGAATTTAGAAAAATCCAACCTTTAATCTGAGTACATGTATTGGGCATTAAAAAATGTTTGTTTTTCTTTTTAAAATCACTCACATCCAAAATCTGTGACACCCCGAACAATTACTATAAAATAAATGTAACGTAAGTAATGGTAATAATCTGATGATGCTCGTTTCTCATATTAAAAATATCTTTTGAAAATAACTTGTGAGCAGGTATTAAACACATTAAGTCCACATTTCTGTATAATTTTTTTATTATTATTGGTCCGATTATGTAATTTTAAATAGTGTGTGTCCAAAGCAGAAAGTTGAAATAAAAGGCTTCAGAAAACATAATTTTGTGTGTAATTGATTGCTAATAATTTGTTTTACTTAGTGAACTGAGTTACTGAAATAAAGGAGCATTATTTTTTAAATTGACTGTAAAAGTTACTTTTTTTAAGGTGAGTCGGGTGTGCAGAAACTTTTAATTAAAAAAACAAAAACAAAAAAAAAACAATGATGTCCCCTGGTGTATACATATATTTAGCAGGGGCCCATTCCTCTTAGCCACTCTTTAAAATTGAAAAGACAATAGAACGTATGATTTGAAGTTAAAAACATATGGTTTATAGTATTTATCTTTCATTCCGGTGGCATAAACTCACAAGGAAAATCTTTTAAATATCCAATATTTAAATTTGACTACATTTATTTAGTAGAACAAAAACATCCACAGGAACAATAATTGTTTTCACTAAAATTACAGTTAATACAATTAATGGCTCTCCAAATAATCTCTACAAAATAAATCTTGTACTTTTTTTTCTGTACTTTGTGGTTAACTTTTTGAAATGGACCAAAATCCATGAACTTCTAATGGGAATGAATCACTTCCTCTTTCCATAGAGTAGAAATATGTTGCTACACTATTCAATGTAGGAAAGAAAAGAGAACATAATTTAAAAAGGACATCAGTAAATTAAATTAATAAAATAGCTACTTGACTATACTATAAGTGTAACCACTATATCAGAAGGATGGCAGAGGAGGAAATAAAAGGGCATCTCCCCTTCTATTTGACATGTTCGCTATTCTTTCCCATTTTGGAGAGAAAATAAGACAAATAGGTTTCTGTTAGGTCAGAGTTATGTCCCAGAGTAACAGAGGGTTCTGGTTAAGTACATAAAGGTTTATCTGCACGCTAATCAACTTAAAAAAAAATACGAATTAAGGATATTTAAAGTTATATAACAACAAAAGTTAAAGTTGGCCCAAGTCATTCAATTTAGAAAACAATTACCACCACTTTATAACAAGCATTATTTTCATAAGTAAATCAATGTTCTCAAATTAAAGGTTGGATATTTCCACATTTTTAAGCATGAGTTCATGTTGCTGCAATAAAAGAGGGATTTATTTGAAGGTTTTTTTACGCACCTTTTACCAGGAGTAAGGGTGCAGACACACCTTCACTTGGCAAGAAAGCACTAAACCCCAGTCTATGCAAGTGACTGAACACTAATCTGTTCTTAGAATCTTTTTATTTGAAAGGTACAATAAATGCACATTCGTTCTTATTGTGAGCCGCTCAACAAATCACACACATAGTTTACATACAGGAACAAGACTTCACAGTTGGTACAAGCAAACAGGACAAGGCGTAAAACAGACAACGAAGTACACGGATCGATCTACAGGCAAACCGAGGCATGCAGTCGGTTACAGCTGCACATGTGGACCCCATGCATCCTCTGGAAATGGAGCCGTACTGCGCAAACAGATTGTAGCAGTGCTAGAGATTAGGGTCAGATTAAGCTCTATATGGTCAGTTGACCCGATAGATCTTATATTAAAGTGGAATAAATAGGATATAGAGGAGAGTTCAGAGGGGCAGAGCAGCTGTGCACAGATACACAGGGGGGTAAAGAGGAGTAGTTAGGGGTTAAAGGTCAGATTTGGGACACTCACTGGCCAGGTTGACAATGCAGGCGATGATAATGACCGTCCCTCCTACTAGTGACACCATGCTCAGCATCTTGGCCACACGTCCAAGACGTACGGCGCCGTCCAGGTTTCCCTGCTCAAGGCTGTTCTTGGACTGAAGGAGAAAAATCAAGCCGTATGTTAGTTGCTCACGCCAACATTTTTTATTTTATCTTTCCCCCCTGCAAACTCACTGCAAAAACGAAACTAGAAATAAGTAAAATATTCTTTAAAATTAATGCATTTGTCCTTGATTTGAGCAGGTAAATAAGGTGATTTGCCAGTGGAATAAGATGTTTTGCACTTAAAATAGGAACAATTCATCTCCATCATCTTATTTCAAGTGCAGGATGTCTAAATATCTTATTTTAGGGGTTTAAAATACTCATTCCATTGGCAGATAATATTATTTACCTGCTCAAATCAAGGGTAAATACACTAACTTTAAGAACATTTTACTTATTTTTAGATCCGTTTTTGCAGTGTACTCATTCCATTGGCAGATAATATTATTTACCTGCTCAAATCAAGAACAAAAACACAAATTTCAAGAATATTTTACTTATTTTTAGATCCGTTTTTGCAGTGTACTCATTCCATTGGCAGATAATATTATTTACCTGCTCAAATCAAGGACAAAAACACAAATTTCAAGAATATTTTACTTATTTTTAGATCCGTTTTTGCAGTGTACTCATTCCATTGGCAGATAATATTATTTACCTGCTCAAATCAAGGACAAAAACACAAATTTCAAGAATATTTTACTTATTTTTAGATCCGTTTTTGCAGTGTACTCATTCCATTGGCAGATAATATTATTTACCTGCTCAAATCAAGGACAAAAACACAAATTTCAAGAATATTTTACTTATTTTTAGATCCGTTTTTGCAGTGTACTCATTCCATTGGCAGATAATATTATTTACCTGCTCAAATCAAGGACAAAAACACAAATATTCAAGAATATTTTACTTATTTTTAGATCCGTTTTTGCAGTGTACTCATTCCATTGGCAGATAATATTATTTACCTGCTCAAATCAAGGATAAATACACTAACTTTAACATTTTACTTATTTTTAGATCCGTTTTTGCAGTGTACTCATTCCATTGGCAGATAATATTATTTACCTGCTCAAATCAAGGACAAAAACACAAATTTCAAGAATATTTTACTTATTTTTAGATCCGTTTTTGCAGTGTACTCATTCCATTGGCAGATAATATTATTTACCTGCTCAAATCAAGGATAAATACACTAACTTTAAGAACATTTTACTTATTTTTAGATCCGTTTTTGAAGTGTACTCATTCCATTGGCAGATAATATTATTTACCTGCTCAAATCAAGGATAAATACACTAACTTTAACATTTTACTTATATTTAGATCCGTTTTTTGCAGTGCTGCGCCTGCCTCTTACCATGATGGAGTAGACAAAGCCAACGATGTTGATGGGCCACACGGGACAGAAGCAGGCCAGCACGGACAGTAGGAGGTAGTCTTTGACCTTGGTGCGGTCCAGCGGCGGGTTGGTGGCGATGCTGGAGTGGCGGGATAGCGACGGCCGGGGCGAAAACGCGGTGTAGCCGATGGAGCTCGCCCGGCTGCCCTTCCTGGTTTTGCTGTTATGAGGGTAGGAGATGGAGTGCTGTCTTCTGGGAGGGGAGGAAATGACTGGAGAGGTGCTCTCTGCGGCTCCCGGGTGGATCCCGTTACCTTCACGTGAAATGTGGCAAGGACAAGCAAAAAGTGAGTGTGTGAGTACCGCTACATAGACCCGTATGTGTGTGTGTGTGTGTGTGCTCTCCAGGGAGCTACTCATGCAGAGGGATTTGACTTTCCCTGAGCCTGCTGAGTGTGCAGCTGCGTACGCACCAACCTCCACCCACCCGCTGTCCCAGTACGAGGTCAAACTCACCGTTCTTCAGCTTCTCGTTGATGACTATCACCAGCTCTCCTTTGGATTTGCTGCGAGGAGGCGTTTTGGTCGGGCTGCTACAGCTGTGCAGGAGCTCTTCGCCCACCGGTGACCCGCACGGGACAGAGAGGACTGCGTGACTGGAAATGGGGGCATCCTGGTCCATTAGCGACGGCTGTTCTTCCACTGGCCAAATGGCCGGAGCTGGATCCATATTCACAGCCATGCTGACGACGACGTTAAGCCTCTGATTGTGGTCCAAAGCTGTCTGTGTTGCCTGTGGTTAAACCTGACAAAGCAGAAAGTAGTTTTAGAGTTAAAACTGGTTCAAATACGGGAAAAAAAACCCAAAGTCATCGCAAATCCTTCAACTTTTAAACAAACGGTTGATCAGAGTTGTAGCTTCCTACGGAGGACGGCTGTGCTGCAGTGCAGATACAGAAAACAGCTGTTTTTACCTAAGAGTGTTCAGGTAAAACAGAAAATAATCAAAACAATGCCACAAGTTTTGGAATAATGTCTGTTTTTCAAACCGCGAGTTTTCCAGCTTCCTGTAAAACTTTATCGTGCTGCAGTGCTAACACTAAACGGTTAAAAATGGTTATATAGAAAAACTTTAAAATAATCCCATAATTCTGCTTCCAAGGATGGAAGCAGAAAGTAGCTCATATTCAAGACTTGTTGTAATACAGTGAAACTCAATAAATGGATCACTAACACTTCCACAGCGTTTGGAGTAATGGCCGACATTATTAACACTACTTTTATAGTTCCTTGTAGAGGCTAGCTGTGCTGCGGTGATACACTGTAAAAGAAACAATAAACAGATGTGGCAGGTAGGGAAGTGAATTAAAATACTTAACCATACTGAGAAACTTAAGCCTATGATTGTTCCAGTCCTATTTGTAGCTAAACCTGAGGCGGCAGGAAGTAGTTTTAGTTGTACAAGCAATAGAATTAAATTATTACCATTGACATTTATGCAAAAATCATAAACTTATTGAAAATGTGTCATTTTTCTTTTCAGGACATCTTAATAGTGTAATATTGACCTAGTCAGGGGTCTAGAACCTGCGAGCCAAGAGCCACCTGTGGGTTACAACAGCTTTGGTCAAAAAGATATAGAATGAAAAGGTTTTTATGAATATAAAATAATTTTTAAAAAGCCTAGATTTAGCAGTTTGATTATATGTTTGCATAGAAACTCTGCAACAGAATGACAATAATGCTTAAAAATGCTGGTAAAGGTGAATATGGGATTAGCAGCTATAATAAAAGTCATTAATCTATGATGGTGACCAATATTTAATCTTATATTCTCAGTGGGGTACTTCAGCTGCAAAATGGCAGAAATGAGGAGTGTCTACACTACCAGTCAAAAGTTTGGACTCACCTTTGTTATTTAATGGCTTTTCCTTATTTGTATGGCTTTCTATATTACAGATAGTGAGTACATCAAAAGTATGACTCAAAAGTATATATAGTTATGTATCGAACACAAAACTGTGAAAGAACTCAAAACATCTTGTATTTTTTTTAGCTTCTCTTCATCTGTTGTGGTAACGAATCTGTGATTTCAATCTGTTCAAGGATTTTTCACAATTGCAGACATCTGAGAAATGATGTCTTGTTTTGCTGTATGCCAATCAGGAGATTTGAATTTGTACTCACTGCAATCCACCAAAATGCTTGCCACATGGCAAAGATCTATAAACGGACCAAATACAATCATACACCTTTTAAACCGAAGGCTGACGGAAGCTGCCCACGTTGATTTGCTGTTTGTTTTGATGCTAACCACAGTCGGCAACACAAACAAGCTGATAACTTATTTCTCAAACACAAGAGGAACGTGGTAACAAACAGGGGTTACACAGTACAATGCGACCATTGGATAAAATATAAAATGTCATAAGAGCTAACAACCAAAGGTCAACATATTGGCTGCATCTGAAATGTCCTAATTATAGCTCTTAGCTCCTGTTCCTTGACGTTTCATGAGGTCAACAGAAAGAACTCCATCATGGGAAGGAAACAAACTTCGGACAGCCTTTAACTCATACGTCATTAAGCGATGGAAAAAGCACATAAGATGATTCTATGATAGGAAGCATACAGGCTCCTTTTCCTACCTCCTTTCTTACTATTCAGACAGCGCTCATAATGGCAATCATTGATGCACTTCAGCCAAAAGGCGTATTCGGATGTAGCCTACGTAAAATGAGCAGCCATATTGGATGCAAAGATCAGATATTCAGCTTAAGGGGGCGATCTTGTTATAGTTTACAAGTGGCAACACAAAACATAGGCTTACCAGTAACCAACAGAAGCCACCATTAAACGTGTTTTTCTCGCTACATGGAGCAGCTAGCTATGCTCCAATGCTAATGCTAGCTTGTATGTAAAGAGGGAAAACAGTGAAACTTGTGTTTCAGCAGAGTTATTTTAACTTCCATTAGCATTTTGATTTCTGCCCTTATCTTTACTTTTGAGGTGAAATCATAATTTTTTTTACAATTGTTGCTGTTTGGTTAAATTTAACGAGGAGTTTCCCGTCATTTAGTAATCTCAAGGGGGCCAGCCTCCATTTTCCATCATCCCACACCTGTAGCAACCAGAAGCTAAAACATAAGATTGCAAATATAATCCCAAAAATAGTAAACAAGTAATAAAAACCCAATTTGTGTCTTAACACATCCCATCAATATGGTGCCGTAGAAAACAATGCAGCTACATGTGACTTTATTTACCGCAGGTGGCTTCCAGCTTTGTTTGCACATAAGGATCTTTTAAAGGATTATTTATTTGGACGTGTCTTTGTGTTGCCCTCCGCTCCTATCAGCGTAGATGTTGCCCTGAATTTCAGGGCTGTTGTCACAACATGTTGGGTCGAGGTTGACAGGAAAGGAAACTGAATTTCTGGACACCGTTTAATCCAGATGTGCCATGTGGGAAATATGTGGTTTCCGGATTGGATTTGAGAATTTGCCTTGGGAAGATTTATGTCAAGTCTTTTAATGCATAATTTAGTTTTTTTCTGAAATGTACATCATTTTCCACTCACTTAGGGGTCTGACAAAAAGTAAAATTGTATAAAACAAGTGTATTCAAGAAATGGGTTAAGATATATGCTTTGTTTTCAGTAATTTAGGATTTAAAAACAAAATCTGCTTCTGTATAAGCATATTTTATCAGTTTAAATCTATTTACAGCTTGCGTGTAAGAGGGGGCTCTTAACACTGCCCTGCTGGTGAGGCATTTAATCAGTCAAGGGAAATCCCATTTAGCTTTCCTCCCCCTTCCGCTCATCTCCTAGATAAAATTTCCCCACATTTAATTACTCCTTCAGCACATTTACAATTTAAAATAAATAAAAAAATAGGGCAGACTGAAGATTTATTATCCTCTTTGACATTCACCCTCCTCTACAATCGCTTCCTATACTGCAGATGCTTTGTAAACATTAAAAATGCACCAGCGATTCATTATAAATAAGGCGTGAAATGTGCTCTGAAGTCATTAAAGCGTCCTAGGCTCGCTGAAATGAGAAAGAAAGCGGGTCACGTGACATGAGCTGGGGGTACAAAGGCATGGCAGATGGAGGCAGGTTTCTTTGATTTCACTCCGGCCGCCATAGTCTCTCTGCAGGTGTGTACACACAACTAACCACCATATGGTGGACCATACAAAGGCAATGAGACGGTAGAAAAAAAAAAAAGTAAAGGACAAAAGGAGAATACTGTGATGGACGAGGCAGCTCTTTAATTAGCTCTGCTGATTTGTATTCAGTGGACGAGGTTGGTGCAAAAATGCATTAATAAGCAGAAAAATAAAAATGTTCATTGCATGCATGCAAAAAATAAATAAATCAGAAAACAGACCGAGCTGGTAGTCCTTAAAATCAAACTGACCTTTTATCTCATTACAGCCGGATTGCTCCTGGATTTGGCATCGTGGGGAGCACAAATCAAAATAAATAAAAAAATTACACGCAGCCAAACATCTCCCACGGACCTCCTTCGTCCACGCAGAAAGGGTTGTTGTGGGAGCAGATGGGTGTGAAGGGTGCTGCCTGCAAAGCTCCGGGGGTTGGTGTATCCTCACTGCGATAGATGGAGTCTCCTGGCTGCAGGGTGGATCAGGGAGGAGGGGTGTTTGTGTGAAATGAAAAGTGAAATCCACCCAGGCTACGTGCAGAGGAGGAGGAGGGGGGGTGGGGCTGGATTATAGCATCATCCTCTCCTCAAACCCGAGAAAGGCAGGAAAAAAAGTGCAATATCTAATGTTTTCCCCCCCACTAATGCTGCATCAGCCCCTAAATTAACCGCATTCCCAGAGATGTAAGCGGTACAGGGAGAAGAATAGACCAGCATCACATTTATTACCCTTATGAAATAAATACACACATCCTGTGTTCAGGTGAGGTTTATTTAAAAAAATACACAAAGACTTGTGTGCTACCAGCAGGAAAAAAGATGTTACTACAAAAATATTACAATAACAAGCAAAAATAAAGTGGCTGTCCCCAACTTGGCACAAAAATAAAAAACAAAAATCATTTTCCCACAGCACTCAGGATGTTTGCCTGCAAGAGAGAAGAGGAGAACGTTAAGCCACATCAGATGAGTTAAAAGCCAAAACTACTTTAAGCTCAATGACAGAGTCATCTTATATTGGTACAAAAGTTACTTGGGTACTGATTTATAACATTTAATTTGTGCAGTTATTTGCAAACCCTGGTGTTTTAAATACTAAAATAAGAGTTAAAAACAAAACTGGGGAGGTAGAAGAAACAAATATCAAAGTCAAATTGTGATCATTGTGTAAATGTGTTGAAACCAACGCTGTATTAATATTAGAACATCACAAACTTTCAGAGATAGAGACTTTACTAATGTCTCTGCAGGTTTAAAAAAAAAAAAAACAGAACCATGATGGTTGAGAGCAAACAGGAAATCTAATTTTAAAAACAGACTTCAAGTGTTTCAGTCTGGTGATTCTCTGGGTCGTCATTCAGCGACATCTACAATAAACGTAGCAGTAAATCTACAATATCAACCAGAAATTACAAGATAACTAGATAATACGCAGCTGACTAGTCGGTTTCTTGCATTTGTTCCAATTTGACTGTTTTCCTTCAAATCTCTCAGCCCTTCACCCCAAATAGAGTAATCTGTGTCCCATCTGCAGTTTGTACCACCGACTCCAAATTCAAACCGCATCGTTATTAATAAGCATTTAAAAAAAAAATATTACTTGAATGCAATAATCATTCCCCACTGGAATAATACGTTTTCATGTGCAGTAAATTGAAAGTTGGGCGGCTCCACAAAAAGATTCACCTTGTTGCCAATATTTGGCCCAAAGCTACAGGTAACAGCCACCATCCATAAAAAATATTTGATTTACAATATTACTTTGGCAGACTTTAAAAAACAGCTTCTTTTTATGCGCTGAATATCCAACAAGTCTATTCCAGCAGCAGAAACATGCAATAAATCAAAATCTATATTCAAACAGTGTGAGTTTCTCTATTGTAGGGTATATCTGGGGATGTTGGAACTTTAATAAAAGCCTGAAATTGAGACAATATAAAGATGTAAGTTTATATTCTCCCTAAAAATGCCTGTGTGTAACCTCTGCAGCGTGGCCTGGTTTTATCACTTGATAAAGATGCAGAGCAGGACTCCATCGGGTCATGCAGAGCGTAAACACCCTCCAGCTGCGGTCACAGCAACCAGTCATGTCGGACGGCTGAGAGAAACATCTTAAGCAAACAATCAGCTCCAACGAGGATTAACGAAGGCCGGCCAATCAGGATGGAGCGCTCCAAGATACTGGCAGGAATAGACGAAGCAGACGGACAACATAACCGTTTTCACAGGTCTGCCTAAAAAGTGGATCAGAACACTGCTGCCCGCTTCTTCACTAAGACTAAGAACGTAGAGAACATGGACCGGGTTCTGAAGTCCTCACTAAGAACGTAGAGAACATGGACCCGGTTCTGAAGTCCTCACTAAGACTAAGAACGTAGAGAACATGGACCCGGTTCTGAAGTCCTTCCACTAAGACTAAGAACGTAGAGAACATGGACCCGGTTCTGTAGTCCTCACTAAGACTAAGAACGTAGAGAACATGGACCCGGTTCTGAAGTCCTTCCACTAAGACTAAGAACGTAGAGAACATGGACCCGGTTCTGAAGTACTTCCACTAAGACTAAGAACGTAGAGAACATGGACCCGGTTCTGAAGTCCTTCCACTAAGACTAAGAACATAGAGAACATGGACCCGGTTCTGAAGTCCTTCCACTAAGACTAAGAACGTAGAGAACATGGACCCGGTTCTGAAGTCCTTCCACTAAGACTAAGAACATAGAGAACATGGACCCGGTTCTGAAGTCCTCACTAAGACTAAGAACGTAGAGAACATGGACCCGGTTCTGAAGTCCTTCCACTAAGACTAAGAACGTAGAGAACATGGACCCGGTTCTGAAGTCCTTCCATTAAGACTAAGAACGTAGAGAACATGGACCCAGTTCTGAAGTCCTCACTAAGACTAAGAACGTAGAGAACATGGACCCGGTTCTGAAGTCCTTCCATTAAGACTAAGAACGTAGAGAACATGGACCCGGTTCTGAAGTCCTCACTAAGACTAAGAACGTAGAGAACATGGACCCGGTTCTGAAGTCCTCACTAAGACTAAGAACGTAGAGAACATGGACCCGGTTCTGAAGTCCTCACTAAGACTAAGAACGTAGAGAACATGGACCCGGTTCTGAAGTCCTCACTAAGACTAAGAACGTAGAGAACATGGACCCGGTTCTGAAGTCCTCACTAAGACTAAGAACGTAGAGAACATGGACCCGGTTCTGAAGTCCTCACTAAGACTAAGAACGTAGAGAACATGGACCCGGTTCTGAAGTCCTTCCATTAAGACTAAGAACGTAGAGAACATGGACCCAGTTCTGAAGTCCTCACTAAGACTAAGAACGTAGAGAACATGGACCCGGTTCTGAAGTCCTTCCATTAAGACTAAGAACGTAGAGAACATGGACCCGGTTCTGAAGTCCTTCCATTAAGACTAAGAACGTAGAGAACATGGACCCAGTTCTGAAGTCCTCACTAAGACTAAAAAAGTAGAGAACATGGACCCGGTTCTGAAGTCCTTCCACTAAGACTAAGAACGTAGAGAACATGGACCTGGTTCTGAAGTCCTCACTAAGACTAAGAACGTAGAGAACATGGACCCGGTTCTGAAGTCCTCACTAAGACTAAGAACGTAGAGAACATGGACCCGGTTCTGAAGTCCTCACTAAGACTAAGAACGTAGAGAACATGGACCCGGTTCTGAAGTCCTCACTAAGACTAAGAACGTAGAGAACATGGACCCGGTTCTGAAGTCCTCACTAAGACTAAGAACGTAGAGAACATGGACCCGGTTCTGAAGTCCTTCCACTAAGACTAAGAACGTAGAGAACATGGACCCGGTTCTGAAGTCCTCACTAAGACTAAGAACGTAGAGAACATGGATCCGGTTCTGAAGTACTTCCACTAAGACTAAGAACGTAGAGAACATGGACCCGGTTCTGAAGTCCTTCCACTAAGACTAAGAACATAGAGAACATGGACCCGGTTCTGAAGTCCTTCCACTAAGACTAAGAACGTAGAGAACATGGACCCGGTTCTGAAGTCCTCACTAAGACTAAGAACGTAGAGAACATGGACCCGGTTCTGAAGTCCTTCCACTAAGACTAAGAACATGGAGAACATGGACCCGGTTCTGAAGTCCTTCCATTAAGACTAAGAACGTAGAGAACATGGACCCAGTTCTGAAGTCCTCACTAAGACTAAGAACGTAGAGAACATGGACCCGGTTCTGAAGTCCTTCCACTAAGACTAAGAACGTAGAGAACATGGACCAGGTTCTGAAGTCCTCACTATGACTAAGAACGTAGAGAACATGGACCCGGCTCTGAAGTTCTCACTAAGACTAAGAACGTAGAGAACATGGACCCGGTTCTGAAGTCCTCACTAAGACTAAGAACGTAGAGAACATGGACTCGGTTCTAAAGTCCTTCCACTAAGACTAAGAACGTAGAGAACATGGACCCGGTTCTGAAGTCCTCACTAAGACTAAGAACGTAGAGAACATGGACCCGGTTCTGAAGTCCTCACTAAGACTAAGAACGTAGAGAACATGGACCCGGTTCTGAAGTCCTCACTAAGACTAAGAACATAGAGAACATGGACCCGGTTCTGAAGTCCTTCCATGGCTCCCTGGATCTCAGAGAACAGACTTTAAAATCCTTCTGTTAGTCTATAAATCCCTGAATTAGCACCTAAATACATCACAGACTTGTTATCAGGGCATCAACCCTCCAGACCACTCAGGTCTTCTGGCTCCAGCCTGCTCTGCAGAACCAGAACCAGAACCAGACATGGAGAAGCAGCATTTAGTTCCTATGCTCCACTGATCTGGAACAAACTCCCAGAAAACTGTAAAAGTGCTGAAGGCCTGAGTTCCTTTAAATCAAGATTAAAAACACATTTGTTTAAGATTGCCTTCAACTGTTCTAGTTAACTGAATCACCACTTTTTTGTTCTATTTTCTATCTACATTTTATTCCTACTTGCTTTTATTCTGTTTTAATTTGCTATATTTTAATCATGTAAAGCACTTTGCATTGTCCCTGTACTGAATTGTGCTATATAAATAAATTTACCATGCCTTAAATGGCTACAATAAGTATTTGGAGACAAATGTTACTAACTTTAAAAAAAGTTGCTTCGTAACCAATTGCAGCGAAACCTCTAGCCTCGTGAGACCATCCTGATCTCGCGAGCTTTCAAGGTTTCACTCGCAGATCAGTCTGGCTACTCTCCGTTAAAGAAAATTTGGAGCCGTTCACCAAACGAACGTCCAATCAGCGTTGGCTTTGAGGCGGGTTGAGGTGTGACGCAACGAGAAGCGCGACAGTTCAGTCTAAACAACATGGCGGTTTCAGCCGATGAAACTAGCGTTAGCGCGGCTATCGAGCAAGTTTTATCGGAATTACAGAGTATTTCTTTGCTGAGCTAACGAGCCTTTACCTGCAGCAGCAAGAGTAGCTTGGCTTGTGGTTGTGTTTTCGTCGTCGCTCGTAACAGAGCGACGACGAATCTGATTGGTTCATTTGGCCTGTCTATCACCAACATAGGCCAATCAGCTAACCAGTATTTTCGCCCCTTCCCAAAATTACTTCAACGGAAGGTTTCCAGATGGATATGCGGAGCAAATCTATCTGGCGGAGTCAGGTAAGCGAAAGCTTTCATTCCTGTTGAAATGTACTTTACAACTCGTCATCACACTGTCCGTTAAATGTGGGGAATTTTAATGAGGTAATTTAATTAAGCTCTTAAGTGTTTGATCACTTTAGACAAAGACTGCAGCCAGAAACACCTGAAGGAAGCAGCCTTTGTGGGAACAGCTTGATCCAACATGACTGAGCATCAGCGCACACAGAAAGGTGAATTTGGGGGAAGAACAGCTCTGGCGTCAACCTGACAGAACGCCTTTAGGATAAATGAGAATCCGGACCTTCCCGTCCAGCATCAGGGTCTGACCTCACAAATGTGATTCTGGAGGAACAGAGAAAATTCCCAGAAACGCCTCAGAACGTCATGGACCAGCTCTTAAGAAGAGAGCGGCCCAACGTCATGTTGAACCCAGTGGATTAAAGGTTCATGTGTGAAGGAGTGAATACTTTTAGTCATACGCTGCATACTTTATTCTTTTCTGATAATGCTGGGAAGCTTTTTATTAAAAATCTTTACCACCAACTTACAGATGAGCTCTAGAGACTTTAAATATTGGCTTCTTGTCGCTCACTAATGAGACTCGTTTCAAGGTGAGTCCGTCTCCTTATAAATGGTAAAAAAAAAAAGTCACAGCTTGATTAAAATTAGGGATTCATCTGTTCATGAAGAGCATAAAGCACTGAGACGTGCTGCTGGAGCGACGTCATTTAAGTGTTTACGGATCAGTGTGAGTCATCTGTTACCGCGGCCGTCTTTGATGTATAAATAATGAGAAAGTTGTGGCGCAGCTGTCTGAAATACCAACGATGTCACAAACTTGCCTTCATGAAGGAAGAGAATCTCTTCTGAGTCATCCCCTCCACCTTTATCAGCTCTTCCAGCTGCAAAACATAAAGGGTTACTAAGACCTGGTCAACATTTTAAATAAAACTCCATCTTTGTTCCCTCAAACCTTTGTGAAATGCCCGTGGATCTCCCTCCAGCCCAGAATGAGTTTGGCCTTTTTGTCGCCGATCTGCTGCAGCCCCTTCAGCTCTTTGAAGCTGCCCGTGTTCAGAATGTGCAGGATTTTCTGTTTGGACTGATCCAGCACCGCTTCCTCCAGCTGGGACCCCCAGGGGTTCTCCATGTTCTCCTTTCCATCCGGGGGCTGGCACAGACAAGAAACAGATCCCAGGTCATAATACGCACACTAAGCCCAACCGTGAACACTTACTCATCTGTGACGATTCAGAGGGAGAGACGGTTAACCCAAAAACCCCAGAGGCTGCAGAGTGTGTGGAGTAGGGCTGAACAATTAATCGCATTTTCAATATAATTGCGATTTAAAAAAAACGCAGTTTCCAAATCGCAGAGTCTGCAATTTTTGGCTATGTAACAATTAGTGAATTAGACACGTCCATTAGGTGTTGGTAAAATGTTTAAAGTGGGTTTGCCTCCATATGGAAGGGAAGACAGTTGCAGCAGTGAGATAATCTAATTTATTACTTGTTTTAGAGTTTATATAATCATACATAGCATTAAGTACAGGTCAATCAGTTTAATACATAGACTTACTTGTTGGTTGCACTTTATGTTCAACAAGGATTGATGTCCAAATCAATTAAAAGCTGTTCTCTTGAACAATATTCTGATTAATAGAAACATTAAAAATTATTGTTTTAAATAGTCCTTGTTTACAAACATCTTTATTTAGAGGCCATTTTTGTTGCTTGTGGTTAATGCAGAGAAAAGTCAAAATTGCAATTTTGGTTGAAATATATCGTAGGCAGAACGCAATCATTACTGCTCTGAGTTTAGATGCTGTGGGTCTTTTAGCAACTAATCTGCACAGCGAGGAAACAAGTTGATTTATTGTTTGTATACGTTTAAAAAGACATGATAAATTACACTGGGTAAAAAAAAAAAAAAATACGCATTAAATTGCAATATTAAGAAAAGAAAAAAAATTGCAATTAGATTATTTTCTAAAATTGTTCAGCCCTAGTGTGGGGTAGACAATAAAAAATGCCCTGCATCAGCTAGAATGTGGTGCGTGCTACTCTGCAGATGCTGACCTCAACCAGGTCTGACAGCTTCTTCTTCTTCTCTTTGACGCAGACCGACTGTTTGCTGACTGCAAGCAGCTGAGGAGGTTGGAGATTGCACACTGAAGGAGGAGAGACAGAAAAAAAAAAAGTTATAGTTGAGTACTTTAAAGACACAAATGCTACAGTTTCACTAAGTTTTAGGTCACAATTCCCCCTTAACATGATGACAAACACTTGGAAAAACAGGAGGGCTGCACTTTGTGATGCTGAGGAGGGTAAAAACGATCCCCCCCCCCCACCCTCTTCATCGTCATCTGAGCCATTACCGGCCACAGAATAGTAGCCGGACCTCCTGTATCACATTGCACCTCATCGATACTTCTTGCAACTCAACGTGACCAAAAATCTGAGCCAAAACAACTTAGTGGAAACATGAACAGCAGAGGTTACGGCCAATTTGTCACGTTTAGCTCCTTCTGAGGGTGTGACCTTGTAGAGGTTGGACCACGGCCCGCTGCTTGTTGGGGTTTGTAACGTTCCTCTGCAGCGGCGCCACGCTGTTCTTAAACGCAGGGAGCTCCGTAGAGTTTTCCTTCGCCCGCTCGCTGAGGCGCGCCGTCGTTCTTTCAAACTCTTTCTGCTTCTCCTTCAGCTCCTGCAACGAGGAAGTCAGCGTCTGAATGGCAAAACCGTGATCTGGTTTTTAATCTTTTTCAAATTGGATCCTCCTGCACTGAAAACCTTCAGTGATAAAAATGCATTTTGTGAGGTAAAAACAACTTAAAATGCTCTCAGTTGTGACAGAGGTTGTATTTTATAAGAAAGAACGACAAAGAAAGTCAGTCTGGTAACAAGAGTCCTTCTGGTAGAAGTTTTCAGCACAAATCTTATCTAGTTTAGCGACGCACGATTTACATCAACATCATCATTATAAGTAAAACTGAGCTGATAAAGAACTGATGTTAATTTTCATGTTGTAATTTTTGTTTCTGCTGGGTTATGTGACCATGATGCACATTATTAAAAAAATAAAAAAGTTGGGTAGACCAAACAGTGAATTAAACACATTTAAGACCCAACTGTAATTAATTAAGACGCGTTTGAAAAAAAAAAAAAAATTAAATCTGGACAACTTCCTAATCCTGTAAAGCCTGAAATTTACGACTTTTATATAAACCACCCAGAAACACTGATCAGATTTTTGGGTCTTATTAATGAAACTAAGATTCGGACCCCTTTTAAAAACAGATTTCCTAAAAAAAAAAAGTTCTATTCAGCAAAGGCTTTCATAAATGTAGTTATCAATACAAAAACAACTTCCTGACAGCTTATACTTCTCTTTTAAGCTTAAAGTTGTTCAGAAGGGGTTTTGTCCATCCAAATTAAAGCTTTCTAAGCTTTGGCGATGACTCCTGACCTTTTATAGTTAACCCAAATTAAACTCCTTCACACAGGCGGGCCTAGAGACCAGATTAACAGAAGTGTTGTCCAGAGAGACAAAAACAAAATGCTACGCTAGCATTAGCAACCCCTTTGATCTGCGCTGCCCCCCCACCCCCCCTATAATAATCAAAAGGTAAGACTAAGACCCAAAACAGCCCTTATCCAAACGTAAGAGACTCTTACAAAGTTAGATTTCTACAACAGAAGTCTCTGGGGTTTTATGTCTGAACCTTATTATTCCTACTTGCTTTTATTCTGTTTTATTTTCCTATATTTTAATCATGTAAAGCACTTTGCATTGTCTCTCTACTGAATTGTGCTATATAAATAAATTTGCCTTGCCTTATTTTTAGTGTCTGGAGAACAGGATGTGAAAAATTGTTCATTTCAGAGATTAAGCCCAGAGAAGTCCTACGTTACGTCACCTGGATCTCTTTGCGTGAGCGGGCCAGATCTCTGAGAACGCTCTGCTCGTCTTTGTCCCGGCAGGACATGATCATCTTCTCCAGGGCTATCAGTCGGTCCACCACCGACTGTTCTGACAAACTGAAAGTCCAGAAAGGAGGATAAATAAATAACTACAGGAGGACAATGATAAGTCAAAAAAAAGGGTCATGTATGAATCACGTGGCCAGGACGGATAACAGATGGTAGAGCGGCGGTGAGTTTAGCTCATTCTGCTGTTAAGCCACATTTGACAATTACACTTCTGGGGAATGAATAAAATAAAAACCAGGCCTAGAAATATTAACCTGTGGTAATGTGCTGAGGACACAGAGCCGTCCAGCTCAGATTTCTTATCTTTCTGCTTCTTCTTGTGTGGCGCCGTGCCAGAACCTCCTCCTTCGTGCTCCTCTCTGGGCCGCTTCGCTGGAGGCAGAGGGCAAATTAACAGCTTAGTATTCAGGGCACTGGCTGGACAGGCTTTAGGATTCAGCGGGGCAAAGACGGGTGCAGTCAGGGCTTCAATGCAGAGCCTCAATCAAAGAAAATGGCGGCCGGTTTCTAAATAAAGCATTTAGAAGGCAGGGGAAACTAAACAAGACATGCGTTAAAAGAAAACCCAGAAATTACTGAAAACTGGCTCATTCTGCGCCATAATCTGCTGGAATGGAACAGACTGCCCTCTAGTGGCCTTTAGATGAAAGTTTTAGTCAACTCAAAAAACCCCTGGAGTCACCCTCCCATCGCCAACTCACCTGGCAGCACAGGTACGGCCACAGTTTCTCTTGTGAAGGGCTTGTTCACCACCAGCTTAGATTTGGCAGCAAAGTTCAGCGCGGTGAAGGTGTCAAAATAATATTTATACTCCGGCGCAATGTTTGTGATCATGACGGAGTGGGCCGAGCCGCCCAGGGAGTCCTGAAGCAGGCGCGTCAGTTTACTGTCTCTGTAGGGGACACGGCCGGCCGTGGCAGAGTTGAGGGCGTCGACCACTTTGCTGAGGGCGAACAGAGACAGGTTGATGGCGCCGCTCTCCTTCAGACGGATCCCCTGGTTACCGGTGCGCCGGTTGTCCTCAGAGCCAGCCAGGTCCACCAAGTACAGTTTGCCCGTCTGCTGGCGGTGGGGTACGGTCCGCTGAGTCCGAACAACCTGGATGGAGAAGATACGGATTTTTAAAAAAAAAAGCAGAATTATGAAGGTTGGACCAGAAGAATTAATAAAAAAGGGGGACTTTATGTCATGAGACACTGTAGGACTTGGGGCTGAACAATTAATTGTATTTTCAATATAATCGCGAAAAAAAATAAATAAAACACAATTTCCAAATCGCAGAGTCTGCAATTTTTGGCTATGTAACAATTAGGGTATTAGACGCGTCCATTAGGTGTTGGTAAAATGTTTAAAGTGGGTTTGCCTCCACATGGAAGGGAAGACAGTTGCAGCAGTGAGATAATCTAATTTTATTACTTGTATTAGAGTTTGTATAATCATACATAGCATTAAGTACAGGTCAATCAGTTTAATACATAGACTTGTTTGTTGGTTGCACTTTATGTTCAACAAGGATTGATGTCCAAATCAACTAAAAGCTGTTCTCTTGAATAATATTCTGATTAATAGAAACATTAAAAGTTCTTGTTTTAAATAGTCCTAGTTTACAAACATCTTTATTTAGACGCCATTTTTGTTGGTTAATGCAGAGAAAAGTCAATATTGTAATTTTGGTTGAAATATATTGTAGGCAGAACGCAATCATTTCTGCTCCGAGTTTAGATGCTGCGGGTCTTTTAGCAACTAATCTGCACAGCGAGGAAACAAAATGATTTGTTGTTTGTATATGTTTAAAAAGACATGATAAATTAAACTGGGAAAAACCAAAAAAAAAAAAAAAAAAATGCAATATTAAGAAAATAAATCGCAATTAGATTTTCCAAAATCGTTCAGCCCTAGTAGGACTGCAGCTGACTGGAGTTAACAGGTGGTCCTGAATAAAAGCCTGAGAAGCTTTTTAATCAAATTTTGATTACCTGGATTAATAGTCATGTTAGAATATAATTTCAAAGGATTTGCTTGTAAAGTGTTTGGGAAGCATTTCCAATGATAAGCTGTTTAAAGAACGCTTTAGTAGGAAGTCAGATCTGACTTAAAAGGACCTTTTATTGATAAGCAAAGCTAAAATCACTATTAAACAGTTTGATATCAAATTGATTTTTTTCATATAAAGTATGGCTGGGTGATAAATCAATTTAATTAAGTCAAATTTACAATTTTTTAAGATAATATTTGGAAGAAAAAAAAAGATTTTATTTTGTTAGTGAACCCCTTGAATGCTGAATATATATTTAGGGAAATATATTGTAAAGAGGAAACGTTATCATAAAAGAGGCACTTTAATTTACTCATTTTAATTTACATAAGTGAATTTTGTTCTTAGCTCATTGTTTAGCAGCAAACATTGTTATATTTTTGTTGTTTTACCAGCATGTTTCACAGATTTATTTAGTTGCAGGTCAACTTCCAGAAGATATTCTGGACATAAAATAGTTTTAAGCATTTCTGTATTTTTTTGTGAAACAAAAAGGGAGGGGGGTATTAATTGTAATGGTACATTTAAATCTGATTTTTAAGCTACATCACCTGGCCCTATTATAAAACCTTAAATGGTGAAATTGCAAGCAAAGAATACATTTTATCAGTTTATTTGCAAACCATGTCTGAACCTGAAACAGAAAATCTGCCACATTAATTATGCATGTGTAGAAAACGTGTTAAAAACTCTTGGCATCTGGAACCCTGCACTTTAAATTCCACAAAAAAAAAAAAAAAAAAAAAAAAAAAAAACATGATGCAAAACAGAAAAACAAAAGCGGAGTGTTTGTATCTCTCCAGTAGAAGTCCCAAAAGGCACAGCAGCTGACAATGGGATTGTTGCAGGAGAGAATTGATTTTAGCACCAGCTACCAAATCCTGGTCTACTGATCAGAGACCACGACCTGTTTAAGATGCTTTAGGACGCTTACTTCACATTAATACCAAAAAAATAAAACCTTTGTGACAAATAAATCAAATGTCGGACCTTGATGAGCAGAATGGCGTGACTGCGACTGGACCGCTGGTTTAACTTTGTAGACGCTGTGGTGCGGTTGAGGGTGGCGGGGACAAAGTGTTTGTCAAAATCCGAGAAAGAAGAGATTGTCGTGTTGGTGAGACCGGGAATGAGGATATTCTTGTCCTTGTCCTCTCTGATCGGCAAATCCTGGGAGCTTGGTGACAGAAGATCTAGAACCTGAGAGGACAGATAGTTGAGATCTTTAGGTTTAACAATAAAGCACAAAAAGAAAATGAGTTGAAATCAGTCATTAATGAGTAGAATTGAATGCAGTGCATGTATTCCCCTACAAATTAACAAAAACAATAGAGTCTACGTTGGTTTCAGCCTTTAATTGGAAATCCCAGTGCTGTCCCAGTCCAAATGATGCAGTAATCGCCATTTCCAGGCCTCATTCAGCCACAACGACACATGACACCCAGGCTGCACACAAAATCTGCTGAAAGTGCTGCAAGAGTGACCCAACCCCCAGAATGCCTTAGGTTACCACATGAGCATCTCAAGTCCAGGAACTACTGCATAAATCCAGGGGGGAAAAAAAGGGGAGAAAGACAATCTGGTCCAACCCCTAAAGCTCAGTCACTACAAGCCATGACTCAGACCACTTTCCTAGCCATTTTACAACATCCACAGCTCAAAATATCTGAAAGTGACTGGGCCTAAACCAATCCTATAACAAACTAAAAGTTGTTTCCACTTCAAAGTAGCTCATGAAGTTGTTTTTAAATGTAAAAAGCTAAATGAATGTTTTTTCTAATTTGTATTCCTCTCCAAGCCAAAAAAAAAAAAAAAATGCAGTCAGCAAAAGTAAAAAACAGCCACATTATGCGTCACAAGTATTCACCATCAGGTCTTTATATCAATACTATAATCCAATGATTATTAAACCTTTCACATTAACAAGCAGCAATAGGCCTCAAATGGGAACATTTGGTTTGTTATAATGCTCGAGTTTTTCCTCTTCTGGAAGCTCTCGTTCAAACAATAGATTTAAAAATGATGTATGAACACAATGAAGAAAAGATTCCTCGAATTTTGACTTTTTAATTGGTGGGATACACAAACAATGTTTTTTTTTCCTATAAATATACCAGCATTGTGGGAGATTTGTCAACATTAAGAATGTTTTAACAGGATAAAAATTATAGAGACGTGTTAAAGACAATTATACCTTTTCATTGTAAATTTCCAGATATGACATGCCAATCCTGTAATCCCATCCTTCATCCTCGTCCTTAGCGTTGACCAGATTAAAAACCTCACGTACTGCTCGGGGGATCACGCCTGGCTGCTCCCTTGTTCCCAACATGGTGTGAGTCTTGCCTGTTTTAGAATGCAGAGTTAGGAGAAAAAACGCTGGGAAAGAACATAAACAGCTTGGCAAAAATAGCCTAAAGTTAAGACATTATCAAACCATTTAGCCTCCCATTAAAACAATACCCTCTAACTTGACTAAAACAGACTTTTGTATAATAAAGTGTAGGATTCAACATACCAGCCCCTGTTGGCCCATAAGCAAACACACTGGCGTTTTGTCCGTTTAAAATGTGTGACAGGATAGGCTTCACCGAAGAAAGGAAAACCTCTTGCTGCGATGTCTGTTCTCCATGAAAAGCATCAAAACTAAAAAAGACAAAACAACTTTAGTTCTCATTTCATTGTGATAAAAAAAAAAAAAAAAGTTAAAAAAAAAAAAAAAAAAAAAAAAAAAAAAAGTAAAATGATCCATTTAAAATTTTATTTTAAGATTCAAGTTTCCAGATCATTTTTATTCAACGTTTTGGGATACTGTTGTAAACATTTTAAATCTTCTGGCTGATTTTTTAAGAGGACGAAGACGAGCAGCAGCTGATTCTGGACCCGGTTCATGAGCAAGTCGTATGGTTTCTTTTCATTTCCAGCATCTTTGCCTTACAACTGCAGTTATTCTGCCATTTTTTGGAGAGCTGTAGGTAATACAGCATTTTTCGGAATATAAATCACAGTAAAAAAAATAAATAAATAAAAAAAAGTGTCATTAAGAGGAGAAAAAAAATAGTCTAGTGTGACTTATACACACACACACACACACAAAGTCATTTATTTTGAAATTTATTATTTCACACAATCCAAGACTAAAAACTGACATTTAACCTGGTATGGCAATTTATTTCATTCCACAGCTGCATCCACAATCGGGTCAATAACATGAAACATACCTGGGGAGTTGAATGGAATAAATTAGCATAACAAGCCACCAACTCCAACCTGGAAAGTTCTTTCAGCGTAACGCGTTGACAGTTATTAAAATTACGCTGAAATTAGACCGTGAGCGTAGCCGTGCTAAAATAACATTAGGACACGGATGTTTGACAGCAACATAAAGCTCAAACGCATCAGTGAAGTTGTAACCCGCCCGGACTACACAGCTGTAAACTAGCGCTAGCTGTTAGCTTCACACACGGCCCAAAAACAGGGATCTGTCTCGGTCTGGACCCTTCGAGCTTAACTGAAGACTGAAACAATGAAACATACAAACATATGTTCGGTCTTTGTTGTCTATAAGTTAATGTTTCGATTATTTTTAAGTGGTACAGGAGTAGCATAAAGTTTTCACGGGCCTAGAGCGCCCTCTTGTGGTTATAAGCGGTAATGTTTACTACTTTGTTTATGTTGCTCAATATAATTTAACATTTAAAATTGATATAAAAATCACATGAGAAAAAGTAGTAGTGTCCTAAATCGTCTACTTCTATTAATCCGGATCTTAATCTGCCATTTGCTCATCATATGCATGAAAACTAAGACCGGGGGTGCCGTGGGGGGCTCTAGTAAAAACACTTACTGATATTTCACGGTCTCCGTCGCATTCCTCCAGTTAATTATCTCCAGGTTCTGAGAGTCCAGGCCTCGGACACACGGCCCTTCGCCTTTTTCATCTTGTCTGTTCATGTAAGGCCTCAGGCGCACCGCCACACGAACCGTGGAGTTCTTCTTGCTACCCCCGTCTGGTGCGTTCAGACGCTGCGCCATCTTGGAAACTTCCACAAACAAGAGGCCTTGATAACATCAAGAAGCAGCGGATTTTTTTTTTTAAGCTAAATACTAAACTCAACATACGTGTACATTCAAACTTATATAGGCACTGTAAATGTAGCACATTTCGTAATTACAGAATATATAATATATATTACCATTAAGTTACCGAACCGAAGTTTAGCAGCAGCTTACACAGTAACGTCAACGTAAACCTCCGTTTCTCTTCTACTAAACTGAAGTTGCCAGCTAAATAAAGTACAAAATAGCGACGTTTCTAAGTTGTTGGACCACCGCTTACCGGTTTTAAAGGAGACGCTCTTGGGATAGGTGGTTTGTTACTTTCCAAACATCAGTTTTAAAAACGCAGTAGGCGCCTCCCTTTCTCTGTAACGGTCGAGCCACACGCTTTTTAAACTATGAAACCGGAAACGTCCAACGACCAATCAAAGCTCCTCTTATTTCTCTTCTTCTTCTGTTAAGCAAACAAATTTGCTAAACAGAATTACCGCCACCCCTTTGGACTGGAGTATGGATCGGAAATGATTTCACATTCTTTTTTAAATTCCCGTTTAAAAAAAGCTTGATTCTTTACAAGCATTCTTTTTTAGATTTCCCGTTTAAAAAAGCTTGATTCTTTACACGAGTTTTTCATCCTTAAATACTTTGTTATGCAAATGTGTCAATATTTTCTTATTCACTACACTTGTTCAGTAGGCAGATTTGACTGATTTGATGTTTGCCCGTGGTTGTTTTCTCCAGATTATTTTAATGGTTTGTTTGATTATATCAAAGAAAACTAATTAATAATTATATCCTCATTATCTTCACCCTGAAGTGTTTCGATATTTCTCTGTAATGATTTTTGTTTACCGTCTTCGTTTTTATTCATTTTTGTTATTTACTTTGTACCTTTACAAATGTGCTTATTATTCAGATTTCCTTGTCTATTACAATATTTTTTTTATTATATTTCATTATTGGGGAGTATTATTCTTTTGAATTTTGTACACCAAACCCGGGCTAATGATGTTTACCCAGTGATTCCCAGTATTTTCTAATCCCTTTTAGCATTCTTTATGATTTATCTAACCTCTGCTTTTTTTTCTTTTGTAGTTTATTAGATTATGGAAACATATATTTTTCAGATTTTAAAAGCCATATTCTGTTTTTTCTTTTTTAATCACTGATGTAACTTGTGTATACCATGGTCGTTCTTTTTGCTCCCACAACCTTTAGGAACAGATTCTTTGGCTGCTTCGTTTATACTTTTACCGAGGTTTCAGTTTAGTTCATATATATATATATATATGTTTGTTTAAATCCAGATTACCTTTACTTAGTCTCTTTAACTAATTCCAGTTTGCCTTTGTCTATCTTTTCTTACATTTATATCATTCTGCACTGCCCTAAAGTACATCACTTCCTACTTCACGTCTCGTTTATCGACCAATCAGAATTCACACACACACTTTTCGCTTTTTTCCGCCCTAACTCTGATTAAAAACCTTTTCTAATTAAAACAACACGTATTTAATTATATACGTATTTGATTTAAAAGAAAATGGACTTAAAAGCACCGGCTAAACGTTTGCCTCAAAATACCCGCGCCGTTTGTGCGTACGACGCATGACGTAACTTCAGCCCAGATCTCCAACTGAAATTCCCACGACCTGTCGCGGCCATTTTCCAAGTGTGCGGCCCATCCATCTAGTGTTATATCAGCGGGATTTCTGCGTCCAACCGAACGACATGTCGTCACGGACAGTGCCTCCAGCCAAAATGGCGCTATGTTTATGTCTCAGTCTAATCCTTTATCGCACTTGATGAGATTCATGGCGCGATGCGGTGATTTCTGTCGCTTGGAAAGCAACCCGGGGACCCGTTTATCCACCGTCTAACCGAACCACGACCGAATCCGCGACACGTTTGAACGGTAATTTGATTGATTTATGTTTAAACCGAGCTAGCGGCTAGGCCTGACTGGAGCTAGCATGTAGACTGCAGCATTAAAGTGAGATTTTTATTGTGTGTTTGTATTATAAAACAGGAAAGACAGCTAAAGTGGCATAAGCCGTTGTGGGCAAAAAAGTCAACTCTTCTGATTGCACAGTTTTCCCGTTTCTTTCCTTTTTTTAAACGCGGACCTTTGGCTCTGAACGCCCCTCCAGCAGCTGAGAGGATGCAGGCTGAGGCCGCAGACTCTGCCCTGAGGGAGGGCATGGAGGCCATGGGGGTGAAGGACTCAGAGAAAGCGGCTGCAGCCACAGAGGAGCAGGGCGGCGCCGGGCAGCAGGACACGGAGGTGACGGCTGGAGAGGAGGAAGACTCTGCTGCCAAGGATGAAGCAGGTAACTCCTTTAGAACCGAGAAGCATGATCAGCAGCAACAACACCGAGTGGCCTCCAGAATAATTCAGATTTAATCAACTTTTTCCACATTTTGTCCTGCAACTTTTAATTTTATGGGATTAATCAACAAAAAGATCAAATGAAGACCTTAGTACAGTATACTAAGTACATTGTAACGGAACAAACTCAAAGTATTTGCATGTAAGCATGAAGACAACCGGTTGCACCAGGTTTTAATTCGGGCTGTCAGAGTAAACGGTGATGAATAAGATTATAGGACACACCTTTTACATTTTTTTGCAAAATCTTTTTAAAACCATGCAGAATTTTACTTAAATTTTGCATTAAACGTGTTGAAAAACCATCCATCACATTATCGCATTACGTATGACGGACCATCTGTGCTCGTTCTTCGTTTTCCATGGGTGTCTTTGATGCACGTCTGTGTGTTAAATGGGAATTCTGAGCCCACGTCTCACCAAAATGTTATTATGGTTACATAATGACGATAAAGATTCTCCATACAGTCATTAAAGAAATAAAAAGTAAGATCAAACTGAAGTTAATGGGCTAAGAGTCTTATCCGATGTGTTAAGGAAAACGGCAGAATTAACATATTGCACAATGAATGTTGCAAAAAAAAAAAAAACGTGTTTGTAACATCCAATTTCCGACTCTTAATTTTCTCAGACGAGAACACGGATGCAGCTGAAGCAGAGGCGCAGACGGGCGAGAGCCAGGACAGCGCCGGAGGCGACGCCGACGAGGGGAAGCAGGCTGCGGTCGCGGACGACGAGTGGGAGATCCCGTACAGCGACGAGGAAATGGAAGACCCCAAAAACTGGATGCCCGCTCCGGCTGAGATCAAAAGACTCTATGAGGCCCTTGCTAAAGGCGAGATGCTGGAGCTGAACTTTGTGCCCCTCCCCAGGAGGCCCCCAACACCGGAGCGCACCCCTTCGCCTGAGAGGGACGACGAGGAAGATGCGACGAAGGAGAGGGAGCGGCTGGAGAGGGAACGGAAGTTAGTGCTACTTGTAACCTCTTTACTGACTTCTTTTCAGCAAATCTGCAAAAACTAAATTTCCTTAAGACATAAGGCCTTTCAGGTAAAGGTTGAAGATTCTCAGTCATCCAGGTCATGATCAATCAAAAAAAAAAAAAAAAAAAAAAAATTCACATTTCTCCTGTGAGCCTGGCAAACGATGAGCCTAAAAACTCTCCATTGTTGGTGAATCTAAGGTCTAACGAGGCCTCGTTAGCAGGTCTATAAAGCTTGGAACTCCATGCTGCTCCAGACATTTTAAATTGAGAAAGCTTCCTGGATGGGAAGCAAAATATCTTCAGCTTCAGAATAGAAGTCCAGTTGTTTTGAACCTTTCAGCTAAATCAGATTTCTTCAAAAGTTAAGAGTCTATGACAGAGGTCTGCAACCTGCGGCTCTTTACACCTTCAGCTTTGGCTCCTAGACCACAAATGCAGGGGGGGAAATTGGTAAATGTTTCTAAATGTAAAGGTAATTCAAAATTGCTAGCTTTATGATGCATTTAGTTCTGCAATACATGCATAACATTTCCAGAAATAAAGGAACTAATGGTGTATAAAATATTTTACTATAGATAAATGAAGTATGTTTTTGTCAATTGGTTGCAAACGACTTGCTTTTTCATCATTTTGATGCCATTTGCTATAAAAATCAAATGTCCAATTGAAGAAAATGTATTAAACCTAAATATAAAAATACTGTTGGTTAAATAATAAAAACTGTTGATCTTTAATTAAAAAAAAAAGTAAACAAATTTCCTATAGTATAATATAAAAACAAGCTCTTGTTTCAAAGAGATTGTAACTTTTGCTGCTCTAAACTAAATTTGTTTAGCTGGACCGACGGCAAAAATGGCTCTGTGGTTTGTAAAGGTTCCTGATCCCTGGACTATGACAACTATGCTGAGGAGATTTAAAAATCTATATTTCCTCCCAGCTCAGCAGGCATGGATAAACACCACACAACTTCATTTATAAAGCACCTTAAAACATCAACAAGGCCAAACATCACAGCAGGAGCACCTGATCAGCTGACCACAGGGGGGCGCTGTGGGACATATCCCTCAGGGTCCTCTGGGGTTTCACAGTTGGCTTCCTAGCTAGCAGCAGAACGAAATTTCGTTTCGTACAGCTTTTGTAAATCGCAGTAGAAGTTAAATTACAGTTTTAGGTGCGGCAGAGATTTAGAAGTAAACAGTAGATTTTAAATATACAGTATACAAACAATTGAAATGTAACAAAAAAGAGACATTATTTATGTAGAGATTGGATTGTGCAAGGGCATTTGTGCATGAATGCATTTGTTTGTGCAATTTTAAGACTGGGAGTCCAATAGCATTTTTAATGCTATATGAGCTGCAATGATGCAAAAATGTGCAAAAAATGCAAATGTGTGAATATATGAGCTACAATGATGGTAAAATGTGCAAAAAAAATGCAAATGTTGTGCAGAGTTTGTGGGTAGTTTGGTAGTTCAACAGCAGTTTAACAGTCTGATGGCAGCAGGGAAAAAGCTTTTGCAGAACATAGACCTGAGCATGAAATCAGGCTAACAGAGGAAACAGGAAGTCACAGGACTTAACGTGACCCTTTCCACCACAGCAGTGGTGTCCAAAGTGGGATGAAGCCCTTATTTATTTCTAGTTTTTTTAATGAGACTAGTTAAAATCTTGCAACTTTTGGGTCATTTGAGGAGATAAACGGCTACCTGTCTTTTTTTCTCTCTAGGCCTCCGACTCCAACTGAGTTCGACTTTGATGAGGAACAAATGCAAAGCACCCCGAAAAACCCCTTCCTCAACAGACGCAGAACACCAGGTGAAATAAGCAGAGAGAACCTACGCTTTAAGCTAAAAACGAAGGAGTTTGATGCACTGACCAGTCGTCTCCTCTCTCCTAGGCTCCTCTGCCCGCTCCTCCGTGAAGCGAGAAGCCCGCCTGGACAAGGTGTTGTCGGACATGAAGCGGCACCGGAAAATCGAGGAGCACATTTTGCGCACGGGGCGGGATCTCTTCCGGAGCGAGAAGAAGCTGGAGGAGGCGCTTTCCCCGAACAGCCAGAAGGAGCGAGAGAAGGAGAGGGAAAGAGACAGCAACCCCAACACCATCTTCTCCCCGAGGCAGAGGAGATACTAAAGGACTCCCTGATCAGGACTCAGACCCAGAGGACAATCAGGAAACGGAATATTTTCTAATGTAAAAAATTTTGTATGCTTTTTTTTTGTGAATTTGTATGAAGAATAAACATTTTAAAACTTAAACGTAATGTTATCTGATTTATTGTAATCAGAGTGGAGATTTTAAACCACTTTTTAAACCCATTATTTGCATTTTGCAGACAGAATTAGCCAAAAACGAATACTTCCCTCCATCTAGGACTTCTAGATCTAGACCCTCAGGTCAGAGGAAGTGTCTTCCTCTCATTAATTACAGGGACGTATTTCCCGACCATCACACCACCACTACCGTGCTTCGCTGTAGGGCTGATGTTTCCTGAAAGTTTTACACCAGATCTTCCAGAAACGTTCCACTTTTGTCTCATCAGTCCACAGAATATTTGGCCTCATCAATATGTTGTTGGGTAAAATATGGGTCCTTGTGTTGGTTTGGGTCCCATGGAGGCCATTTTTACCCAGCCTCTCTTTCTGAGGACTTTAACTGAAGCTAATGAGGCCAGTAGAGCTTCAGATTGTTCTGGGTTCTTCTCCGACTTCCTGGATGAACCGTTGATACTTGAAATAATTCTGACAGACTGGCCCCCTCCTAAGAAGGATCTGTGCTCTTCTGTGTTTTCTATTTTGCTTTTAACGGTTCTTACTGTGGTTATCTGGACTCTCTAGGTAAAATGGCTTTATACTCTTTGCAGACTGGTAGGTAGATGTCAGTGACTTTTCGTCTGTTCTTGAATTTCTTTAGATGGGGGCATGAGGTGTTGCTTTTCGGCATGTTCTAGCCTACTTCATGTTGTCAGACGGGTACTTTTCAAGTGATATTTGATTCTACAGGTCGAGCACCAACACAGTCTGGGTTTGTCTGGTAAAACTGAACCAAACAAAAGGTGGTTCTGATGGTATTTTATATCTGCTAAGCTCATTGAGCCATTTACAGGCAAAATAACCACAGTAAACCGTAGATATCGTTGTCCTAACTTATTGTATCTACATTAACTGCTTGGTTTTCCTAGGTTTTATGTTGAAAAACATTAAGGTTTTTCTTCTGCCTGAATCTGTTACTTAGTAATTGTTATTGTTTGTAAATGTTTTATGTTAGTTGTTAATTTGTACATAATATTTTTGCCTGACTACATTTTTAAATATTACATCACTTACAAATATTTACTGAGTACTTGAGTAGCTCTCTTGCCAAATACTTTCTAACTCAAGTCATTTCTTGGTTTGGTACTTTTTACTTTGATTTGACTAAAAAAATAAAAGTAGTGCTACTCTTACTAAATTTCTGGCTACTCGCCTCTGGCGTGAATAACATTTAAATCCACCAACTTTGGCGCCCTCTACTGGTTGAGCTGATAATGGACTAATTGTAATCCCACATCAGTTTTAGGGGAGATTTATGGGTCTAAAAGTCAGAACCATCAAAAACAGAAGAAGAAGAAAAGACTCGAGACAGGCTCAGGACAGAGAAGTATATTTTAGCTAAGTTCGAGTAACAATACAGCCTTCACCTAAGGCTTAGAAGCATAGAGTATATGTATGCATAAATATGCATTCAAATCCACAAACCAAATAAATAAATAAATAATTACTTACAAATAAATAACAAGCATTTGTGGAATATACAGTACAGCAGTTGAATTGTTCCAGTATTGTCAAGAAGCAGAACCTTATGGATCCACACAACGGGGGAATGGATAGTCAGTGTTCGACATGCCCACAGGTGTCCAAACGCTTTGGCACACGCTACCCTGTCGTCGGGGGTCTTTGAGCTGCGTTTTCAATTTCCTTTTTTAACTTTTCCTAAACCAATTTCCAGGAAACTGGCAACGTGAAGTGGTGACAGAAGCCAGTTTGTTCATAGGTGGTTCATGGAACCAGTGGCTCGATGATGGGGGATTTCCACAAAGTCTGAGAACCTTTACGGTTCAAAAAACTAAAAAAAAAAGGAACAAAAATAAATAAAAAAGGGCAAATGTGCTGCATGTCGGTTATGATGGCATGCTCCCCTGTAAGGTAACGCTCCACGCTTGTTCCCCTTCAAACGTAAACACCGTAAAGTCTCCTGACAAAGGTGAAAAATACTGAGATCTAATGAATCCCTTTGTGAAATCGTCCTGCTAGCAAACGGATATTTTAAAGATCAACATCAGCACCAAACTTATTTAAAAAAAAAAAAAAAAAAAGAAGAAGTTGGAAGTGTGTATTTGTCTGTGGGGGTGAAGAGGGTGACACCAAGTGAACGGAATGACATTAAAACTACACTGAAACAAGAAGCACGGCTAAAACCTTTCCGGGGAAGTTTGGATCCACTGAGCGTGAGTGAAGGTTATAGTGTCAGAAAAACTTTAGGCCCGTCATCGTTACAAATGCAAGTAGGAACATTACTCAGATTCTGGGATAAAATAGAAAAAAAAAAAAAAAAAACAACAACACTTTTCTCAAATTAAAGCAATAAATTGACACTGAACATCAAATTGGCAACAATCAGAGCCGGACAAAGGCTGCATGGGGCCCAAAGCAGGATTTGATTTGATCATCTACCAGCCCCCCCCCCCTCCTTTGATTTATGGTTATCGTTTATACAATAACCAGAAATCAAAAGCAGTGACATTTCTTAAGTTAAAAGTTGCCATTCAGAGCAGATTTAATAATTTAGTCATGATTAAAATCACCACAAATTTGAAGTTTTGAGATCTGTATTTTATATAAAGAACAAAAATCAAGCACTCTGGGGCCCCCTGCTGGCGTGGAGACAGACCGCACAGCAGCTCAGTTTGCTTATGCCATGGACCGGCTCTGGGCTTCGGTTCAGCTCGACTTCACATAACGCTGCAGATGCCAACATGCATTGTTGCTTTAACAAAGTGTGTTCCAGTAACGGGCCCCTGGGAGCGACGTGACGCACGTTCTAGACGTTTCCCAGCTTCAACACATCTGGCGGAAATCATCGAGTCATTGCCAGAACCGCTGCAGAACTCAGCGAGATGCCGAGGAGGTAATCAAAACAATGTGTAAGGTACTGGTCATCCGTGACTAAAAATCAATTTTCTTCCCTTTTCTTAATAAACAAAAAAACAGAAAAAAAATTCACAGCTGTAAAATTCCTAACAACTTATTTTTATATACAGAAAAAAAGAGCTTTACTTTTTAATTATACACTTTCAGACCAAGGTTAGCTAAGATTTTCTATTAGATATTTCAAAATACCTAATTTTTTTACTTAATTTTCCTTCTAAATAGAAGCGAAAACTTCCCAAACAGGGTTTATATTTTTAGTTGGTTGGTTTTTAGTTTTCTTTAAAATTAAGTTTCAAATCGTGGAGATCTCATAGGGCAGATTTGATCAACTAATACATTTTTTCCAGGACTATTTTTTGGGAATAAAGCAGAAACAAAATGAACGAAAGCAAACTTATTTTAACGTTTAAACTTAAGGTTACTGTTAGGGTTGATTTTTAGTTAAAATGTGCTTGAAAATGTAGAATAAAAAAAAAAAAAAAAAAAAAAAAAAAAAATCAGTTTTTCTGATTACATTTCCAAAAGCCTAATTTGACGTCAGTTCCCTTGGGTAACGCTTTATTTAGGCAATTAGGATTAACTTTAACTTTCACATTTAACTTTCACATTTTCAGCGTAGCGTCAGGGTTCATATTCTCTAGCTTATCAAAACTTTCTTGACATAGCGGTTTTCTAATCTTTTTTCTGAGCATCCCATTTTTTTTCCAGCTGCAGCAGGCAAATAGTAAATAAATAAAATTAAATCAGGTAAATGAATTTCCTTCTCAACATAATACTGACATGGAAAAGACAATTTTACATCTGCTATGTACAACCGTCACATTTGTTTCTGTCTGACCAAAGCCTTGTCGCCGTCTAAAAGACTAAACTAAAAATAATGCAAGGGGACCTGGGAGTTTTGTGGGGGGGGGGGGGGGGGGGGGGGGGGGTAAGGCAGCAGAATACAGTATAATGACAGTATCTCCCTCCTAAAGATGAGTCAGTCTGCAGGTTGGTTACATGTTGTTAGAGTGACAGTGTCTACATAGAGGATACAGATAAACACTAACAAGTCAAAATACTGCTTAGCTCAGATTTTTTTTTTTTTACTTTTTTTTTTTTTTTGAAGGTCTTCTTCGTTACTGAACTGAATCAGGCCTCTCATCTACAGCAAACATACTAACATACAGTATAATACATTCCTATTTTCCTGCTCTCCCCATATTAGCAGGCAGAGCGGACTGTATTTGATCTAGGTGAGGGAAACGGCCACCTACGCGCGCTAAACATCCAGGCGGATTCCTCTGGGGTCGGTGCGTGATGCTATCCGTCACAGTGCCTGATGACGTCTTAAATACTGAGTGCCCTAAAGCTCCATTTGGTTCCTACAGACTACGGGGCTGACGTACTCAGCGCTCAGCCACCAACTCCTTTAGCCGGCTCTAAACACTTCAGCGTGATTCGAGGTCATCGTCTATACTCATTGGTACATTCGCCTTCCTTCCCTCCCGTCCCCCCCCGTTCCCCCCCGCCCCCCCTCGCCGTCACGCCTCTCAGTGAGTGGTCAGCTCGGGCTCTGAGGAGCGCGTGCTGTAGCCGTTGGCGGGCTGCGGCGGCGCGCTGCCGTCCGTCGGGTGCTCCTTGGCGTCGGCGGTGGGCGCGCGCGGCCTCTGGGAGCGGGACGTGCCGGTGAATAGCCGCAGGGCGCCCCGGCAGATGAGGGAGAACCAGTAGAGCTGGGGCGCCATGAGCAGAGCGGCGCCGACGTTACAGTGCCAGGGTACCGTCAGAGGAACCATGTGGAAGGGGATAGACGCGTACCTGCAGACGGAGAACAGAGCATTCACTCTGAGACACACGGCGCTGGCAGAGGAGGAGTTAAAGGCGCTCATCGTGGCCATGAATGTCAAATATTTGTGGCTTTTAATGAAATTCAAGTTCTGAAAACAAGAAGTAGATGTGACACTTTAAGTTTGTTGTAGATTATTTTTCTCTCAAAGAACCGGGGTTGTTCCTGATTAAATACAGTTTACCATCAGACATTTATGAATTTCCTAAAAGCCTCAAAAAGAAGAACGTCAGTGATTTGTTTGGCTTAAAAACCAAAACCCTCATAAGAACCTTAAAGTAAATGGATCTAAAGGTAAAAATGCATCGCAGAATGGCTTTAAGTGTACCAGAATGTGGTACACTTATAAAAGTGTACCACACTAGATTCGCTGATTTGCACATTTGCACATTGTATCGTATTCTGCAAAATTGATGCTGCACCTTAACCGGAAACGTACTGCAAAACTGTTTACAATGCAACTGTCTACTTTTAAATCACTGCTGCACCTTACTGCATATTTGTCTACATTTGGTTTACATTGTTTACATTTCAACTGCCTACTGTTCACTGCTGCACTTTATACGGAAGTAAATTGAAATTTATCCTGTAAGTGACTGCGATTGATCACTGCACTTTATCCTGTACTGTAATTCACTACAAGGTATCCTGTAGAGTTACTGCAATATTTCTGAGCTGTGTGAAAACGAAATTTCGTTCTGTATGCACTCTGTGTATACAAAATGACAATAAAGAAAGTCTAAGTCTACGTTTATTTATTAGAACGAGTGCAAAATGATTAGTAAGATGATCAAACTCCAGTTGTGCTGAATCAAAAACTAAAAAAGGTAAATATAAATCAGTATAAAAACTCTCATTACTTTTCTTCCAGAAATTCAAATATTTATCTGTTATAATTTGCCCCTCCAATACTTAATTTTCAGTTTTCCACACATAAAATTATAAATACAGCTAACAATAAATGTACATTAGAGAGCTGCAGCCATGAATGAGATCTTTGCATAAATCTGCCTTACTGGACGTTTAAGCACCTTTCCTCTCAGAAGTAGTAAAGATCACTTAAATGTGTTGTTTCCTGGCACAGACCTGGCTTTTGAGCGCACATTCTGCTTTATCCAACCCAAAACTAAAGGATCATTCCCATGTTGGACTGACGGAGTCCAAGTTTCAGAACCAACACCTTCAAGCCTGATACAAGTCTGCAAACATGGACCGGCCCAATTCCTCAGGCCTCAATGACGGGAAAACTATTTTTCAGGGGAGTCGACATGAGATACGGTGATTTGAACTAAATATAGTTGTGTGTATAAGCATGATGATGGCAGTATCATGCTGTGGGCCCGTTGTGCAGCCAGAAGTACTGGTTTATCGGTCAAATTGGTTGTACTGGGCTAAGCCAGGGTTCTGCAACCTGTGGCTCCTTGGATCTTCCACAGCAGCTCTTAATAACTTTGGCTACAAATTATATTTTTATTATGGTATTTAAATGTAATAATAACGATAATAAATGCAGGTTTTAGCTGTTTTTTTCTTGGAATAATTGCTTTTAATGTTCACAGCAGAATGATGCTAAAAGTGCCAGTAATATTTCATTTTAAATCAATATTTTTTTCATTATGCTGGATGATTTTTTTTTTTTACATCATTATCCATAAATATCAACATCCCATCCATCCTTTTTTTAAAAACCTCAAAATAGACATAAAAGGGTGTTTCTTTAACGATGACAACATATTTCCTACAGTAGATCTTTATCAAAAATTATAACTTGCCTTTTTTCAAAAAGCCAGGCAACATTTGTGGCTCTGAACGAGTTTAATTCAAGTGGACTGTATGAAAAATGTCTCTTTAGACTGTAAAGGTTGCAGACCCTTGGGCTAAGCCATGAGAGAAAAACAAGAACTCAACTACACACAAAGAACAAAAGAGAAAACTCTGAATCCCAGAATGCCTAGCAGTGACCCAAGCCGCTAATGCTAAGCTAAGTTCTGCTAATGCTAAAGCTAATGCTAAAGGGGGTGGGGGCACCATTAGTTCTGCTACGCAGCTCATTCTACATGCAGACATCAATATTTCTAATAACGGCACTAAAAGTCACCAAAATTGTTCAATGCATGATTATTCTACCCTGAGCAAGACTTGTTTAAATAAGTTATTAAAAGACCAAAGCTAATGACATTCATGGACACGGTGAGCGTAAATTTCTGACAGGGTTTTAGATCAGGTAGCTGTGCAGGTTAGTGAGCCCGGCTGAGACGGCAGAACGGAGACGGAGAGAAAAGACGTACCTTCCATAGACGTAGTAGAGGTAAGGGAAGAGGAGGACTCGAAAGATGAAAAAAGTGACCAGCATAAGAGCCCCGTTCACTTTGTGCAGCAGAGTGTGTTGCTGTTTGTACTAAAAGTGGGAATAAAAACAGAGGGAGAAAGGAAACGCAAGAGGTACAAGCCAACATTGTTAATATTCTTAATGTTATAAAGGTCATTCTAACACCGTTAGATTTTAGACTATTAGCTCCGAGTGATTAGGGGATGGCAGGAGAGCACAGGGAAACATTTCTGGTCACAAGCTGGTCGATTTCTAAAGGATGCAGTTTTCAGAATATTCTTAACAGGGCTGAATTTTTGGTGTTTTCGGACCAAACAGTTTTTAGAGCTTCTTAATGATATAATGAGCCGTTAACTAGAATATTGAGCCCTTTCTAAAAATCTAATCTCTTTTGCTTTGGTTTGCTTTTTGCACTGCGAGGGGACGGCTACGGTTGTGTGAGTGCAGGTATAACAGAACGGCTGAGGGACGGCTGAAGATTGCATGATTAAAGCAAAATAAATAAAACGTTTTTAGAGTTCTGTAAAAATTATGTATTTTTCAGACACTTTTCTGAGTTCTTTCTCATTTTAGTCCATTTTAAAGAATACTTTGGAAAAGGTTGACACAAAAAAAGGGGGGCAACCTTTTAAAGACAACATGGCAGAGAAAACAGAAGATTTCAAACCAAGAAATTGTGGCATTTGAACAAATCTAATTTTTGGTTAATTGCCAGTAAGTTTTAATTTTTTAATTACTTTTATCAGTTTCAAGTAATTTTAAGTGACCATTGCAGATTTTCCTTCATTAACAGATGGGTACCAACACTTTTGTCCACGTGTGAATAAGGTTTCTGGATTGAGAAGCTGAAGTCAGAGAATTTTTCATCTTGACAAAACAACATTTGAGGCACTTTGGGGTAATACACTGCAAAAACGGAACTAAAAATAAGTAACATTTTCTTTAAATTAGTGTATTTGTCCTTGATTTGAGCAGGTAAATAAGATGATTTGCCAATAGAATAAGATTTTCCCACTTAAAATAGGAACAATTCATCTCCATCATCTTATTTCAAGTGCAGGATGTCTAATTATCTTATTTTAGGGGCAAAAATGCTCATTCCATTGGCAGATAATCTTATTTACTGGCTCAAATCAAGGACAAATACACTAACTTTAAACATTTTACTTGTTTTTAGATCAGTTTTTGCAGTGTAGCAGCTGATCAGATTATGGATGCTACAGTATCAGACGTGCAGAAGGGCAACACAGGCATGTTGTTTACTTAAACAGGCCTATTTTTGGACTAGTGCAACGGGGATCTCAGTATCACATTCTGGAGCCAGTGGAAAGAAACCCGAAGCCGCATTGGGTTCAATAAAATTTCCTCAATGTTCCCGTCTGAACCACATCGGCTGTTGTGGTGGTGTTTGTGGTATTTAAGGTCTTTTTTTTTTCTTTTATTTTGGTGACATGAGCTCCTTAAAGCATTGACTGAGAATCAGACACTTAATACATTAATACAAGCAGTTACACAAACTCAGAACGGCCAAATTCCCTGCAGTGCAAAAACAAAGAAAAGGGAGGAACAAATGTATTGATTTTGCTAAATGCTTTTTTTTTTTTTTTTTTTTAAATCAATGCGGTCCGAAAGCACCTACTGCCTTTGCTGAATGTGGATGTCTAATTCTTAGAGGCGAATCTCCTAACAGACACTAAAACAACGCAGACACTTAAACACAAACCTGAACAGGGGCAGATGTGTTGCCATTCATACAATGTTTTTCCAAGCATACTGTCAACAATTAAAGAGTGACATTTAACAGTTTGCCCCGATAAACCACGTCTGACAGCAGCCGACAGGCATGAACATGCTGCATGCTGGGAAATATACGCTCTCCAACAAAATAAGAGTGAGAAAAAAAGTGTGAATTATGACATGCACATGTGACGATGATATGAACTTGTCTCTGAGACTCAAGCTAACGCTTACCTGGATGAGTATTTTTCCTAAGCAGACGGATGGAGTGCTGAGCTCAGCCATGAACATTATGCCCTGGAAATAATCTCCCTTTCCTTGTCGCCAAAACTGGAGAAAAAAAACAAACAGTTCAATGTTTTTTTTTTTTTTTAACAGACTCGATCACATATTTTAGAGCTACTGCGGTAAAGAGAATAAAACAACAGTTCTGTGCATAGCGTGCAGCTCCAGTTTTCCTGCCTCGCCACAGAAAGAGCAACATGTGACAGTTACCACAGACACGGGGAAGCAGACGGTGACCATCACAACGTGGTGCAGCACCATCAGGAACTCGCGCCGCAAGTAGCTCCTCACTGCCGAGCCCACGTGTTGGGGGGCCGCCGAGGCCTCCTCGTGTCCTTTCACCCGCAGCTTGTACCAGTAGCACATGAACATGGCGTAGATGTCGTAGACGAAGTAGGGGACGGCGAACATGATGTAGGTGCTGGTAAGCCAGTGCCTGTGCAAAAACGAGAAGGTTGTTGTTTTTTTTGTTTTGTTTTTAAAGAAAATCGGGGCAGCTGTTTTATTTCAAGTTTAGCTCATTAATGACCAGAAATTCAAATGATGGTATGCTGTTAACAAATTCAGAGCCTGAATATTAGAAATAGTTTCAGTTTACTAACCAAAGCAGCAATACCACTTACTGGTCCTCAATAATGTCCTCACAGGAAGAAGCAATGATGTAGCCAGCTGAGGAAGCCATGACTGCCTGAACCGATGACACCAACCTGCGTGTTTATCATGACAGAAAATAATGAGTCAAAGGCTTTAGATTACAATATTTTCTTCATGTTGCAGCCACAGACATCAATGCATTCGTAGGTCGCAGGTTGCAGACCCCTGATCTAAACCCTTCCATCCCAGCTCTGGTTCTACGTTTAGGGTCGTTGTTGTCCAGCATAGTACCAAATCTTTAGCGGCTCCACAGCTTTTCTCCCAGGCTTGTCCCGTATTTAGCTTCTTCTATGCCTCCTCCAGTTTTCCTGCCCATGTTGAAGAAACACTTCCCCCCCCCCCCCCCCCCCCACTGAAAGTTGTCCTTTTCCCACCTGAGCTGTGGATCCCTGCAGCTCCTCTAGTTACCACGGGCCTCTCGGCTGTTTCTTGGAGTAATTTTCTCCTTCAGGCGTTCTCCGCTCCTTGGTCCTCATTATACTTATTAACTTATGATCTTCAACAATCCTCTGAGGCCTTCAGAGAACAGCTGTACTATTACTGAGATTAAAATTTCACACAGATTGACTATTTTATGTGTTTTAGTATCAGAGTAAAGGGGGATTAACACAAATGAACATTACACTTTCACACTGTTTTTGTCAGAAATCTTTGAAACCAGTGCAGGGGAGTTTAAACGTGTTTAGTAAAATAAGACAACCCGGGCTACAATGATCTGTCACACAACTTGTAAGGCGCTGTTACCAAAACACATACGCAGGAGAAAATGTTCAGGAAGAATTAAGGCTGAGCGATAAATCGATCTAATCGATTTATTTGAATTTACAATTTTTTAAGATTTAATTTTTGGAAAATCTGGATTTTATTTTGCAAATGCATACAATGCTGAATATATGTTTAGGAAATATCTTCTCAAAATATAGTAAAGAGGAAACTTTTTGTAACCATAATACGAGGCACTTTAATTTACTCATTTTAAGTCAGTTTGAAGTTAAACAAGTGAAATGAAGCTCATTGTGTAAAACGACAAGCAGCAAACATTTTGTTATATTTTCATTATTTGCCCCAATTACCACTGATCATCACAAAGTGACGCATTGCCACTGATAACCACACTGCAAAAACAGATCTAATAATAAGTAAAATGTTCTTAAAATTTGTGTTTTTGTCCTAGATTTGAGCAGGTAAATAATATTATCTGCCAATGGAATGAGTATTTTGACCCCTAAAATAAGATAATTAGACATCCTGCACTTGAAATAAGATGATGGAGATGAGTTGTTGCTATTTTAAGTGCAAAAATCTTATTCCATTGGCAAATAGTCTTATTTACCTGCCCAAATCAAGGACAAATACACTCATTTTAAGAAAATATTACTTATTTTTACTTCCGTTTTTGCAGTGCAGCCAGCCAGCCAATGCACTGTTTGCCCCTCTTCCATCAGGCTAATGTTTCAGGAACATCAAATCCAAAACTAATTCACGTTTCAAAAGGCTCAAACACAACTTCTTCACTAAAGCTGTGAGGGCAATCGCCACCTGCTGAGAAGACCGAGTCTGTTAAACGTCACAATAACAATATGGTGAACACATATTTTAGCACCATCTTGACTTATCAGGAAGTTTTCGTTGCACAGCTCTGTATACGAAGGTTTAATAATGCACAGAATTTACTGGAGACATGAATATAGTGCAGTCAACTAACTTAATCTTTGTATATAAAACAAATAAATAAATAATAAAAAAACTTTCACCACGATAACACGCTGTGACTAGATTCTTGATTCTTGAACTCCCAGAATAAAATCTTTCCTTTAATTTCTTGTTGCGAAACAAAAAGGAGGAAAAATAATCGATTAATCGGATTTGGTATAATAAAACCGGAGCTTTTATTTTTTTTAAGCTATATTGCCCTTGGAAGAATACTGTTGCCGTTATGGCTCAACATAGAAAGACGTGAACTCTGACCTGGCTGATACGATGACCGCGTCTCCTTCGCTCCATCGCAGCGCTGGGATGGACTTCAGGCATTGCTTGGACAGAAGGAAAAGGCCTGGAAAGAACACAGAGCCAGCAGCCAAGATGGTCAGCATGGTCCCCGGCGATCTGTCTTAGGAGGCAAAAAGTTCAGCGGACAATCTGGTCCTTGAGATCTGTCGCTCTCTGTCCTCTCTGGAAGAAAAAAAAAAAAACACACACATCACCGCAGACAGGACGAGTGTTAACAGAGCATACATTCAGCTGAGCTTACAAAGATAAGAAAAAGAACACACTATCACGGTCCGACATACGTGGCTATACATTAAGCCGACGTCACTTCAGAGATGGACAATGCAGCAAGATCAGGCACAGAGCGAAATACAGGCCTATATTATAAATATACAACCACACCATCCAGTAAGTTATCACTTAGTGGATGGAAAACAGGAAGGTTACCCTTATCGATACACCGCACGCATTTCAAAACCATAAATATGTTTGGAGTCAATTGCAGATTTACTGAAAAATCTGAGTATTTCCTTTATACGACAGTTAAAGCATCCTTAGGAGTGAATGGTTCTGATCACCATTCCTTTGGAAGTAACAGAATAAAAGGCTTTACAGAGTTGGATGGTCAAAAATATAAAAAGATAATCTATGGAGGTGTGGGGGCAATGATTTGGGTTCGTGTAGCAGCTAAAGGAACTTAGCATGCTGCTGTCACTGAGCTGACCGTACGTTCATATCAAAGTATTCATGGTAAAGCAAAGCAAACACATAGCAGCAACCTACACATAAAATATAGATATTTTTTTTAAAGCTTCAACCCTTTAACGGAATGGACTGACGACGTGAACACCGAGAAAGAACCTTGATTCAAAGTGGAATTGTCCAAGTTTTATTGAAATCTGCAGCTGCCCACATAGAAAAACCAAATGCCTTCCTGCGGAGGACATTGAGCCATTTGGTGAAAATGCTAAGAAGTATTTTTGGAGAAGTCACTGTGAGGCTTTCAAACACTGCGCCAACTGTCAAGGCAGTGAAGGAAGTGTCATAGTGTGTTGTTGATGCTACTGCATCGCACAAAGTGCATGAAAGTCTCAAATTACAAATTAGATGGTTTAAACATGGACAAAACCAGGTGTTCAAACAGAACAACAACCCCAAACACATCAAAACTTTTCAGATGGATATAACAGGCTATTTATTACTCATCTTATTGAATGGGTCGAACCTCAACTGAAAACGTGTGGACTATGCGTAAAAAACAATCAATTTGAATTAATTCTACCAATTCTGTAAAGAAAATTGCTTTAAATATCCTGGCAGAATTTGCTGATGGCTACGAAAGGTGAGGCAAGTTTTTTTTGCATCGCAGTAACGACACAATTCTAAGTGCTGAACATGAACAGAACATAAGAAGAGAAAGGCGTGGGGTTGAGGTGCAACTTGCTGAGAAGCTTATAACCACATAACAGTGCCGATGTATTAAGGCTGAACGATAATTCAATAACAATATACATGGATCTTATAGACGTATATTGATGATAGAAGAAAATGGTTAGTAAAAGGTTTAACAGAATAAGAGTTTTCCTTCCTTTTGCATTCTATCATGTAAGTTAATATTACAGTCATTACATCCTCCCAACCAATCACAACGCAGACCCAGGACCACGCTCCGCCCCCTTCAAAGACTTCAGAGAGGACACGTTCTTTTTTTCTTTTTTAAAAACTTGTAATTTTGGTAAAAAGTTGGTTGAATAAAGGGTTGAGTTTGAATTCATTGTGCATTGTGTATTTAAAAGTAGGTCGCTAAGCAACAGCATTAAATAGTCAGGGCTGCAATTAAAATGTATGTTTTGAATTAGTTGATAATTATCAATATCGATCAATATGATTTCTATTTTATCGATATGCTTTTTTTCTACATCATCCTGCCCTACGATGTAAATATTTCAGCAGCCAGCGTGGATTAGAAAAACACAACAGTCATAATCGCACATCCAATTGCTCTTTTTAAAAATCATTTAAAAGGACTATTGCATCATCTTTCCGCCCAGGAAATTGAAAAGTTTAATTACATTTAAAAAGACCTAAATAAACGTGACTGTCTTCTGCATCGATTGGTTTATGTAAAATTGACCGGAACCGTGCACACTTGATTTTAACATCACTTTCTTTTATACCGGTAATTATTTTTGTGACCAAACTCCTACAAAATTGGATATAAAAAAAACTTTTTACCTTTTAATCAGAATCAGCTTTAATAGCCAAGTTTGTAACCCAAGTAAGGAATTTGTTTGACTCTCAATGAACGCACTTCATGTATAAATACATAAAAAGCTAAATTCATGTTTGTTAATACATATGTACAGGTTTTTTGTTTTTTTTTTACAAAAGACGACGACACGGTTGGTTTGATACGAAGATGTGTGGTATTGATACGGGCACTCTGGCTCTGGCTCTGGCTGCACCACTGGTCCCGCTGATCCACTTCCTGTCCGTTTATAGACTCACTGCATACTTTTTCCTCGGAGGTCGGACCTAAAGAGTCGCAGATTACGTCGTCTCGGCCTTTTTGCGTTCCAGTTTCCCTCCATTGGACAGTAGGAAAAAACATGGACGCCGTTATTAAAACAATAGCAATAACGCCATTTTACGCTAACCTGACTCAAGCCAGACGCATGTCTCGCTCTGCCTAGCTTCACTCACATACATCTGGGACATCGCCCATTGAAAGTGATTTCTCCAACCAATTTTATGGTCTGGCCAATCAGGACGCAGGGCTGGAGTTTCATAGATGTGACGTAGTGGAGACGCGACCATGACGTGAGACTGTTTTGATTCAGACAACAATGGCGGCTCGTCGAGGAAGCAAGCGTTAACATTGATGCTGCTATTTCTTCCGTGTTGTCCAATCTACCTAATGTTTCATTAAAAGAACATCAGAGAACGGCTCTGAAGACTTTTGTTGGTGGAAACCATGTTTTCGCCCTTCTCCCGACCGGATTTGGCAAGTTTTGTTTTCCGGGGCACGTCCGCTGCAGACGCGGACACGCACCGGAGCGGTTAGCGCGAACCATATAAGGAGGCCTATTAGTCCTCAACGCGGTCGGCCCGGGATCGACTCCGACCCGCGGCGCTTTGCAGGCTGTATTTCCCCCTCTTCCTGTCAGCTCACTGTCAATAAAAAAAAAATTTTTCCTGCGTCGCTTTCATCAGCGTCACGGGTTAGCTTCGGTGTGAGTGGTTAAAATGGCACGTCGATAAAGATGACAGACAAGTGGCTTATCCAATCATATGCAAGAATTTTTGATAAGGCCCAGCCTTCAATAAATGCAATTCCTATGGAGAGGTCCCAGATGTATGTGAGTGGAGCTAGGCGGAGCAAGACATGCGTCTGGCTTGAGTCAGGTTAATTTTACGCTGCATTTTGCGCAAATTAACAAATCAACACCGATTAACAATGAAAGGCAGCACCCGTGCGACAGACTAAATGTTAAATAAATAATAGAAAGCTGCTGCAAACAATTAAAGTATGAAGTTTTTACTCAATGTTGCTGCGAACAGCCGCCATCATGAATGTCGAAGTCGGGTTCATCGACTTGACGACTCATAATACCGACTTCTGGGGCCGTTCCAGTAATAATTTTCTGACCCGGAGGTTGTAAATCCTGACTACTGAGGACAAAATGGAACGCACCATCAGATGGTGGAGTCATCTGCAGACCTCAGGAGTTTCACACATGGGTCCAACTAGATGCAGTTATTTGTGGTGGTGGTGACAGTAAACATATGGGAGAATATTACCTGAATTTAATCTAAACTAAAACATAAACCACGTGGAAAGGCAACCGAGTTCAATGCCATTCATCTGTGCAGAGCGTAGGCCTCAGTGAGAGAGTTACTCAAGTCTGTGCATCTACCTGCATTATGCAGCCGATACTAGGGGGAGCATTTAGCATCTTCCCATCTATTCCCATTACAATAATGTGGTTCAGCCATGTGGTTTTGCAGTTTGCTTACACTACACCGGCTGACTCATTAAGAAGAAAAAAAAAGTTCAAGTGCATTAGCAAAATGCGCAATGCGCTTTCTTAAAACTGTCGAAAAATATCGACGTTGGCTGGGAAAGCTGGTGCTCATTGTTCCTGAAGAAAACCCGTTAGGCGGTGTTACCTGTCTGGGTGGTGGAGGTGGAGGAGGAGGAGGAGGGGGGGGGGTCTCCGGTTACACGTTAACCGGCTATGACAAAATGTTTATTTTAATGCTGGCGAGACCCGCTTAACAAAAACGAAAAATTAAAAAAATAGGATATTTTAAAAATGACAAAAGAGAGACAACGGGGCCACGCTAACATATCGGTGCGTTTATGTTATTTATTTATTTATTTATTTAGGGGGGTTCTTTTTAAAAACAAATTGACCGGTGAAGCTAACCTGCGCTAGAATGATACGAACAAGTCAGCAACGAATTAAATAAATAAAATAGCGTCAATTTATTGTTAGAAAAAGTAGACGGCAACTCAGGCGACGAGAAACCTTGCACCCCATCACCCCCAAATGAAAAACAAAATCAAGATAATGATGCGATTAACATTAAAATGACCGAATGTCTGCGCTGTTGAATCGCCCGTTAACAATGACGATGCTAAGAGCGTTAGCCGTTGAGCTAAGTTAGCCGTTGAGCTAAGTTAGCCGTTGAGCTAAGTTAGCCGTCGAGCTAAGTTAGCCGTTAGCTATGTTAGCCATGATGTTGCCTGGACCCATTAATGCAAACACAATGTCACACGCCCCCAAGAGCACACATAGACCCCATTTCACCTCTATTACTGTTAGCAGCCATATAATCCTGACATTTAAACGTACTCTGTCGGCTTGCTGTTTGTTTATAGCAACTAGCTGCCGCAGTTAAGCCGACAAGCGGCCAACCTCGGCTAACACACCGGAGTTTGTGCATGTTCTGAATAAATATGAAACAATTACACAGCGGCTCCGCGGAGTCCAGTCAGCGTCCAGCCGAAGGTCGTGTCCTACGGGAAGCGCTTAAAGATATCCCAGGGGTCTCGGCCTCGATGCTCCGCATGTTTTACGCGGCCGCTTGAATGTCTGAAGGGTAGCGGCGGGGCTAGCAGCAGCAGCAGCAGCAGCAGCAGCAAGTTCGATCAAAAATATCCGCCAGGTTAGCTCGCTCTGCTCCCGTTGGCAACCGACCTGCGAACCAGGCAGCGCGAAGAAAAAAAAAAAAAAAGAAAAAGAAAAAAAACCAGGTCGTCCGTTACCTAACGGAATGGCGTTAAACCGACTTAAAGAGGAAGATGCGCCGTGGTGCAGCTGTGTGGTTGGCGGATGGTGTCATCCCCTCTCTGTCTCGCCTCATCACAGCAGAGATGCTGCTGCTGCTGCCTCAGCCTCCCAGATGCAGCGTTGTTGACTCAACACTGCTGCGCCAGCCACTTCCTACAGGTCTCTGGCGAGGAACGTGCATCTGCACTCCTCACACCGTTTTTATGAAGTAAAGAACATTTTTCTGCACGTTCAGGCTAGTTTGTTACAAAAAAATCAAATTTATCCCTTAACAACACATCTGTTTACAGAGGGCATATTTATTCAATTCAATTTTATTTATATAGCACCAATTCATGAAACATGTCACCTCAGGGCACTTTCCTAAAGTCAAATTCAATCAAATCCTCCAGGTTGGTCAGAAAGTTTCCTCTCTAAGGAAACCCAGCAGGTTGCATCAAGTCTCTCCAAGCAGCATTCACTCCTCCTGAAAGAGCGTAGAGCCACAGTGGACAGTCGTCTGCATTGTTGATGGCTTTGCAGCAATCCCTCATACTGAGCATGCATGAAGCGACAGTGGAGAGGAAAACTCCCCTTTAACAGGGAGGAGAACCTCCAGCAGAACCAGAACCAGGCTCAGTGTGAACGCTCATCTGCAGTACCTACCTACCTACCTGCCCGCCTGCATGCATGAATACTAACCCCTGAGGAACGCCACATTTCATGATTTCATTATTTTATTTACCAGTTAATTCAAATTGCTGCCGGTTTTAAAAGTAGCTCATGACCAAATTCTGTCTAACACCCTTGTAATCAAAACTTTCAAGTCAATGGAGGAAATGCAATGTTCAGGGGTGTCGGAGGTCTTTATTTATGTCTGTTGCATATATGTTATTGTTATGAGATTCTCCAATTTATTCCAATCACATCGATCTCTGAAAGGATTTTTTTTCCCCCATAATTTTTTTTTAGCAGTCAAGTTTTTCCAGAATGGTGGCAGAATCCAGAAATTTGTGTCTGTCACCTGCTTGTTGGAAAAGACAACAGGAGTAAGGGAAGTACTTCTGTTATTTTATTACAATGTAACAACAATTATGCTCCAGTCAGATGCAGTTCTACAATTTCTACCATTTCTTTTCCTTCTCTGCAGTTCAATCATTTTCGGATGCCGTCTTCAACATCTGCTGCGTATGTCCCAAAAATGACATAAGGTTGGCCAGATTTAGGTCAAAGGGCTGTTTTTCAGGGCTTTTTGAAAAACTCCTCCTGGGGATTTTGAGGTATTGGCTTCAAATTTGCTCGGTATCCCTTTAAGGCATGGGGGGGGATTAAAGGTCATCAAAATGAGCATGTCTAGGGGGCGTTCCCAGGCCTCAAAGTGTAGTTTCTTGCTAAATAAATAAATAAACTTTATTTATTTAGCTATGATCATATGAAGCTATAATCATATCACAGTTGGTGCCAAACGATTCTATACGCCGACATCATCTGAGCCCCAAAAACACTTTTCATTGTAGGGAGTGGCTCGGTGCAAGCTGGACTTCTTATGGATGCCTTTCTTCTTTTCACAACGGCCAGATGTGCAGAACCAACAGCTGCCCTCTGTCAACAGATTCTCACAACTGAGCTGTGGATCTCTGCAGCTCCTCCAGAGTCACATTGAGGCTGTTAGCAGGTCCTCGCCTCAAAACAACCCTTCCATCATGTCTCGGTAAATCTGCCGCCGCGTCCCACTTAATGCTTATTGTTGTTCAACCCAACTTTGCATTAAACGTCTCTACGTTATCGCTGTCTTATACTTATTCTAAACCCTTTAAAGCAGGGGTGTCAAACATACGGCCCGCCAAACAATTTAGTCCGGCCCGGCGGCGAAATGCATTATCATTATTCAACAAAAAAAAAAAAAAAAACTTTCACTAAAGTATTGCCACAAAAAAAGTTAAAAATAAAACTTTCTCTGTGGCAATACGAATTGTTGTCTTAATGCCAAAAAGAGCTCATCAGATTTGACTTTCACAAGTGGAACAGTACTGCTTTCACCATAGTGCTCTGCTTGATTTATGAATGTGAATAGTTTTATTATGATTCGTGCGGGAAATATAAAAGATAAAAGGAAGAGAATGATAAAACAATTATTGAAAAAAACAGGTACTACGTTTAATTGAAAATCTGTAGTTCCTATATTGTCCACGAGGGGCGCTGTGTTTTAATCAGCAGATGGTAGCACTGACCTTCAGATGTGGAAAATTGATTTTAAATAATTTCTTAATTTTTATCTGTTTGATGTATTTTGTCATGTAGGACAGTGTTTTTAAGTTCCAAAAAATGTGAATAAATGTTTTTCAACATTGTACAATCACTGTGATCAGTTCTTATGCATAATGCACTTAAGTAAATGTTTAACCGAGTAGAAGTATTGTTGAAATTGCACATACTTTTCTTAAAAACTGAGGTTATTCATAATATGTGTAAATGTGAAATTCATTTAATATAAAAATCAACAAGTCCCCTTTTATTAGTTCTATTTAATCTTGCAATGGGTTTACTTGTGTGGCCCTCTTGAGATCAGATTAAGCTGAAAGCAGCCCCTAAACCAAAATGAGTTTGACACCCCTGCTTTAAAGCCTGATACAGGAAATTATGAGGAAACTTCACATTTAAAAAAAAAAAAAATCTTTTTCGGTAGCTTTGAAATTAAAAAATTAAAACCGTCAGGCTTTCAAATTTCCTTTGTACCGTAACTGATGCATTAGACCAAAACAAATACAATTTCCTCGTGTTTTCTGTATTTTTACAGTGTGAAATATATTAATTTGTATGTTGTAAATTGAATGTTCAGACAGATACTGTCGTGTCTATAGACAAGTTTAGCTTACTGTTATTCTGTTAGCCATTACCTAACGTGTGGAGATCAAAACATATTTTCCTTACTTGAACAACCTGATGTCTTGCATTTTTTCTTCTTTTATTGCCATTTTTCAGACATATCTACGGGCTCGGGTGCAGGCGGGTCCTTATCAATATTGCTCTGGGCAAATACCGTGCAGATATTTTCCACAGCTGTCTCCTGATACCGTCCTCCCGCTGGACTATTCTGTCCAGGAAAGTCTCTCATATTCTCTGTTGCACTTCTAGTCTAAAAAAATATGAAAAAAAAAAACACTTTACTGGCAAACTACACCTAATGTGCACAAAAATGTAAATTTTTAAAACAAATTTCTAGCTATACCCAAAATTAACCCCAAAAAAAATATGAATCAAGAGTGAATCATTTCGTATTGAAACCCCAGGAAATCAGGAAGGGGTGGATTACTATTTAAAAGTTCTTAGACACATATCAATAGGAAAAAAAAAGCATAAATTATGAATAAGAACACTTTAGTTCATATATTATTAACGCTGTAACAAAGGGAGGTTGCGGTAAGCAATAATTTAATATCCAACATTGTAAATAGTATTGACATTTAATATTTTAATGCATTGTTCCCCTATTGAATAAATGTGCTCAATTTAAAAGATTAGATTTTTCTACATTTTTATCCATGTTTTAACTCGTCAGCTGTTCCTTTCGTGAGACGTTTTCTGTTAAAAGTGATGTAAGAGGCGTGTGGCGATCTGAGCACGACCCATTTATGGAGGCCTTAATCCTCAACCGCACGTCTTCTCCTCTCTCAAACCCCCTTAATGTGAGAAAAACAAGCCACTAGTGCCGTAAAAACCCAGAAAGAGTAAAAATAATGAATAAAATTATGTTTCAGACAGTTTAGGTGGCCCTGGCCCGACGATGGCTGGTGATTGGCTCCTGCACGTGGGTGTAGATAATGGATGGATAACCATGAGGGGAAATAACAGTGCAAACAGTAGTTCTTGTTTAATATTTTTACTTTAAACTGTCCAAATTATAAAATAACATGATCTCTACTTGATCTACAAAAAAAAAAAAAAAAAAAAAAAAACAAGGACTAATTAGCATCAATTTTTTTTTGCTCTAACAACTTTTTAGACATGCATACTGTTGAGAAATATAAAAATATAAATATAAATACATCCCCTTAATATTCTTAATGAATCCATGATTAAGATTTGAAATATTTTGTCATAAAAGAATTAAAATGCAGTTGAGTACGATAAGGCATTAAAGATGTATCACAAGAGCTGTACAGAAGCCTAGAGTAGAGGTATCATCATTATTATCTTTTTTTTTTTTTAGTGTAATGGAGAAAACCTAAAATTAATTCGCAATTAATCACTATGTTTCTCAACAGGAAAAACACTTTTCCAAAGAAAGATTCAAACAAATAACTACAGATTTCAAGGTCAGAAATGAACACAAAAACGGAAAACTGCACCGACTCTTATTGTCCTTTTTTTCCGTCGACTTAAAGTGACTTTTCAAGCCCCAAGCGTCACAACGGACGGCCGTCACGACTGATGCAGAAAAACAAGTGCTATGCAGAGTTAAAAAGACTAAATCTAAATAAAGTTTCACCCGTTGGACTGAAACACAGAGAAAACAAAAAGTAAAAGATACAATGAAAAGGTGAAAAAAAGGGGGGAGGGGGACTATGGCAATGACAGCTGCACTCAAACGAATGGCAATCTATGTGGAAAAAAAAAACAAAAAATAAAATCAACTTTTTCATAAATATTACCAGCTACAGCTAACTAACTTAGTGGAACTGCTAAGTTTTATTCTCTAACAATAAACATGGCCGAGCTTGCTTGGTTTATTCTGTTTTCATGCAAAAAGGTAGTTCAGAAGCCGAAGTGCTGACTAGCAGTTTTATTTATTTTTTTCTTCTTTCTCCGTAAAAGGCCAGACCCAGAGAGGAAGACTCGGAGCGAAAACAACCCGAGGAAAACCCAAACCTCCGTCCTCAACCGAGTCCGACAGTTTTAAGGTGCTTGATGCTCCTGAATGACAACTCTTGTTTTTTTTTTTTTTTTGTTTGTTTGTTTTAATTATTATTTCTGTACCTTTAGGAAAAAAAATGAGCACAAACATCCCCCTACAGGTGAATCCTCCCTCCTGATTAACTCCACATCCGTCTAGAGTAAAAACACATTTAGCTAGCGTTAAAATCTAGTTTCCCATCTCCGTCTTGTGAAATTAAAATAAAAAAAACACAACAAACATGCGAGAGGAGCTCAAACTTACACACACACACGCACGCGCACACACAACTTCCCTTCTAATGTTTCTCTCGTTTCCTCCCCCTTAAAAACGTCCCGACGCGAACCGTTTTGGGCTCTCAGTATTCTCGGTATGCGAGTTGCTAAAATGGAGGTAAGATCAGAGCTGGTGTGAGATTTACAGTACTTGGTGCAGTCGCAGCGAGCAGCCGATGCCAAAATAAAGGGTTGATGGGAAGATCAGACAGAGAGAGAGAGAGAGAGAGAGAGAGAGAGGGAGGGATAACCAGGCTTTCACCAGAGTCTTCATTGGGAAATATCAGGACAGCACATCCATGTTTGTCATTAGTGTTGGTGAACCTGCTGCAGCCTCTTTGATGCTCCAGCTCTGCAGCCAAACTCCTTTTTTTCAAGCCGTTTTTTTTTTCTTTTTTTAAACTCAAGTGCCCAACAAAATAAAAATAAAAACAATAATAACCAGCAACCGAATCCGAATCTACAAGCGACGCGCTTCCCGGATCCCATCCTGCTAACTGTGGGACTGCGGCGCCGCGATGCTAGAGCAGTCCGTGACGAGCAGGTCCACCACCGTGTTGCCCGTGACGTAGACGGTGGGCGCCGCCGTCACCATGCCGCTGAGGGAGACGGAGCTGCTGGCCACCACGTTGGAGGTGACGGGGCTGGGCGCGGCCTGGCTGGTGCTGTGGGTGCCCATGTGGCCCTGGAGCTGGGTGGGCGTCTTGCACTGGACGCCGCACAGGTGGCAGACGAGGACGCCGCCCGAGGCCGTGCCGCCGAAGCCGCCGGGGCTCTCCTTCCACTCCTGGCCGTGGTGCTTCTGGGCGTGGACGCGGAGGTACGTCAGCGTGGTGAAGCCTGGCGGGAGGGAGGGAGGAGAGAGACTCGCTCACAGCTAAAGCTCAAGCAGACAATGCATTGTGGGAGATTTCCCGCCCAGTTAAACAGCACGTGATTTTTCCATAATCAACTCAGGTTTAAGGCCCATTCATACCCTATGTCCGTATTTCTGTCCGTACGTTCTATCCGTGAAGTGCGCAATAACCAATATTTCCTCTAGGTGGCAGTGCTGGGCGCCAATGATTCGTCACTGATCAAACATGGCGACGGTCCAAGACGTGATTTTGTTGCATTTGCTCCGTAAGTAAACTTTTAGTTTGTCCCTGTGCCCCGGACACGACACATCATATGTGTGGGTGGTAGGGGTGGGCAAAATAATCGTCATGACAATGCATCGCGATTCTAATTTTCGCGATATACTGCATCGATTCTTGACGCCAAGTATCGATTATTAATATAAAAAAAATAATAATAATAAAATTGCATGAATGGTTGTCGAACATCAGCCAAAAACAAATGGAATACAACTTCATTAGTTTAAAGAACCACTGAGGCCATGTAAACGGCACAGATTTTATTTATTTTTTTGTTATTTTAAGTTTTATAAATCCTAAGCACTTTTTGTCAGTGTGTCCACTCCAGTAATAGTAATATTTGTTTTCATGGCAATAACTCCAAAAGTCGTTTCAATAAATACAGCTATGTATGAATTCAGTTTCTTTCAGTTATGTATCAATTGAAGACACTATCCAGATCATACACAGCCAGTCAGCCACTGGTAATGGCTGTATTTCTTTCTAACACTGTTCAGTGAAAATATCACAATGCATCGCGATACATAGCAATAATTCAAATATCGTGATGCATCGTGATAGAATCTGATCATGGCATGTGAATCGTGATTCGAATTGAATCGTGACTTCTTTGGTAATACCCACCCCTAGTGGGTGGTAGTGGAAAAGCTCCACAAGTCGTTCCTCGAATCCCGCCATTGTTTAAAGCCCAGAATTATAACCTTCTTCGTAATTTTGTTGACATTTTGTACTACAAACTCAATAGCGCCCCCACCGTTTTCAGGTAGCGTTGCTCCGCATTGATCCGTTTCGTCCGTAATCGTAAACTCCCAATTTTCGTGTCAAAATACGGACGAAATCAACGGTTAGAACGTATGAAACACTCCGCACGTATCCGTCTTTTACGTGAGGCATGAATGGGCCTTTACTTGGAAACAGGTTGTTGTTGTTTTTTGGTCACGGGTCCAAAATAAAATAAAATGTTAAGAAAATTACATTTTGTCAATAATTGTTTTTGAAAAAGCTCTCATATAATACACAAACCTGGGATTATGCACCTATTTGTTAATTGTGTGCAGGGCTGGACGATATAGAAAGAAAAAGCATATTGATTGATATCGATGACCATCAAAAAATTCAAAACATGTATTTTTAAGTGCAGTCCTGGCCATTTTATGCTGTTCCTTAGTGACCTATTTTTAATTAAAGAACACTGAATTCAAACGCAACTCTTTATTCAACCAACATTTTACCAAAACTAAGTCTTAAAAAAAGAAAAAAGAACTCTTTGAAGCTCGGTGAAGGATCGGTTGTAATGACTTAATATTAAACTACAGGATAAGCTAGAAAACAAAAAAGGAAGGAAAAGCGTTCTTCTATTGAACATTTTTTTGAATCTTCTTTTTTTTCTTTTGAACCACACGTCTAGCGATCGATATAAATTGTTATTGAATTATTGTCCAGTCCTAATTGTGGGTATATTCTACAGCAAGGGTCACAGAGAGCTACCAGTACTGACTTTTGAACTAGAAGAGTCAGAGTTCACCTTAAATTTATGGAAAATAAACACATTTTCATGCTTTGTTATAGACATTGTTTTATATAAATGCAAATGTGTTGGTGACCACCGCTCTATACTTAAATATATGTGCATAAATAAATAATAATAACCTTTATTTAACCAGGTTTGTCCTATTTTGCAAGAGAGAGCTGGCCAAGAATGCTTATTCTAACCCAAAATAAATAAATAAATAAATAAAACCTGGGCATGACGGGATCTATCAGGGGCTTAAATTCATACTTTAGCGCAGAGTAAAAAAGCCGCGACACTCACTGCGGTTACAGAGGTGGCAGACGTGGTGCTGCGATTGGTTGTGCACCCTCATGTGATCCGTGATGTAGGCGGCGGACAGCAGCTTGCCGCAGATGTGGCACGGCACCTTCTCCTCGTGACGGATCATGTGGGCTCGCAGCCGGTCCTTGGTGGCAAAGCAGGACTCACAGGTCTGCAGACAGATGGAGACGACGGAGCGATTGTTACAAAAAAAAACTGAACTCTCTTTGGCATTTCCGGTGCAACTAAAACAAGGGGGAAAAAAAACCTACCGGACATTTGAACGGTCGCTCTGAGGAGTGCACCTGCCTGACGTGGCTGTTGAGATGGTCAGGCCTACAGGGGGGCAGAGGAGAGGAAAACGCACGTTTAGATGGTCTGTTGGTGGTTCCTAGAGTCTCTAAAAGTAGAATGGGAGGCAGATCCTTTAGCTATCAGGCTCCTCTCCTGTGGAACCAACTCCCAGTTTTGGTCCGTGAGGCAGACACCCCGTCTACTTTTAAGACTAATCTTAAAACTTTCCTTTTTGACAAAGCTTATAACTAGAGTGGCTCATGTTACTCTGAGCTACCTTTATAGTTTTACTGCTATAGGCTTAGGCTGCTGGAGGATATCAGGATCTAATTTTCTCACTCTATTGAGTTCTACTGTTCTTCAATTATGCATTATGTGTCGTCATTTCTGCTTTAAAAGGCCTACTATGCAACATTTTTCAGTTAATTAATGTGTTCCATACCGTTTTGGATGATTAAATTAGTCATTTCAGGTCGAACAAAGGTTTTCTCAGCCGCCCTGGTGGTCTGTGGGGGAAATACCGCACTTGGAATTGCAGGAGCTCTCGGCCCGCACCCACAGGCTCAGAAGTCTCGTGCATCGCGAGAGTCGGTCTCGCTTTACGGGGAGAACTGCATGTGTTTTTGCCCTGCCATTCACTATATGCACGCGCGAAAGCAACAACAAAGAACCGCATTTTAACGTCAAATAAACATGCAAGCATATCGAGTTTTTTTAGTTATTATTATTTTTTTTTTTTTTGAATGTTGGCGAGGCGGTAGCGTGAGTTTGGCGAGGCAGCCGCCTCGCTAAGATAGCGCTGCGGGAAGCCCTGATGTTTATACTTTCACTGTGTTAGTCATTGTTTGTACTGCCGTTTTTTCCACTTTTCGTTGCGTTCGCCTGTCTGCTAAGCTCAAAACAAACGCGCCTGGCTTGACGGAGAAACCAGAACAGCTGAGCATCTTTACGACAGTGCACTTTTACTTTTGCCCTCTGGGGGGAGCCTCGCTGGAAAATCAACCCCGGTTGCATAGTATACCTTTAACTTTCTGTTCTCTCTCTTTTCTCTTCATAGTAGGTACACCTGGTCTGACGTTCTGTTAATTGTGACATCATCCAGAGAAGACGGCTCACCCGCTACTACCATCTAATGTAGAACAGATTACTAGATCAATGTGTGCTTCTGTGCTTTTTTTGTCTCTCTTGTTGTGTTTCTGCTCTGTCTTCTGTAACCCCAGTCGGTCGAGGCAGATGACCGTTCATACTGAGCCCGGTTCTGCCGGAGGTTTTCCTTCCCGTTAATGTGGAGTTTTTCTTCCCACTGTCGCTTCATGCTTGCTCAGTATGAGGGATTGCTGCAAAGCCATGTACAATGCAGATGACTCTCCCTGTGGCTCTACGGTTCCCCAGGAGTGAATGCTGCTTGTCGGGACTTTGATGCAATCAACTGGTTCCCTTATATAGGACATTTTTGACCAATCTGTATAATCTGACCCAATCTGTATAATCTGACCCAATCTGTATAATATGATTGAACTTGAACTTTGTCAAGTGCCTTGAGATGACATGTTTCATGATTTGGCGCTATATAAATAAAATTGAATTGAATAGAGCAGGAGGGGAAGGCGTGGCCGTGCCGAGCCGCCGCCGCGCAGCCTCACCTGGAGAAAGCTTTGCCGCAGTGGGGGCAGATGTAGGGCTTCTCCACGCCGCCCTGGTGGGAGCGCACGTGGTGGCTCATGCGGTCCTTCCTCTTGAAGCGCTGCTGGCAGATGGGGCAGGAGAAGGGCTTCTCGTCCGAGTGGGACAGGCGGTGCCGGTTGAGGTGGTAGACGTCCCGGAAGGCCTTCCCGCACGTCTCGCAGGCGTGGTTCTTCTTCACGGGGTTCGGGTTGGGGTTTGCGGGTCGCTGGGGCAAAAAAAAAAAAAAAGACACAAAAAAAAAAAAAAAAAAAAAAAAAAACAAGCTGCAGAGTTTAGGTCTGAAGTTTTTTTTTCCCCTGAATTATAATTGAAACCATGCAAACACAGATAGTCGGCCAATTAAAGATTAATTACTTCTGGCTAGTCTTTAGTGTTACAGAGAACATGCAGGGGAGCGTGGGGGGGGTGGGGTGGGGTGGGGGGGGGAAGCTTCGAGCACACTGTTTCTTAAACCGGGGGGACCATTGCCGAGGCGGTCCCCTCGACCAATCAGTGCTCACGGAGCTCTCCTGGAATGCGACGCAGGAGGCGAATTTGAAGCGGGGCGACACTGAAGGCGGTTCCCCCCGTCGTCGTGGCGATGGCGGCTTAAGAAACAACGCTCTCGAAGGCTTGGGGGTTGACGACAACCGTCTCTCACAAGGCCCTGACCCACCTGTACTGTCGCCCCTGTGGCCATGACGACAGCAGCAGGAGGCGGAGCATGAGGGTTAACAGTGGCCATGACGTTTGGCATGGCAACCCCTTCGCCATCCTGGCCGCCCAGGGGAGGCTGCTGGGCGCCCGCCAGCAAGCCGGGAGGGGCGAGCGGGGGAGACACGGAGAGGTGCAGCAGGGAGAGGGGAACAGTGGGCCTCTCCGCCCTCCCTCCGGCCCCCACCGCCATCGCCGGCGGGGCCGCCGCCGCCACCACCTGGCCGGCGACTCCCTCCTTTGCTCCCTCCGCCTGCACTCTGGCCCTGTCCTTCATGCGTACCCCGGTGTGGACCGACTGGTGCCGCCGCAGGTTGTAGTTGTTCTTGAACTGCTTGTTGCAGATGGCACAGATGTGTTGCGCGCGGGCCGGCCGGGGCGCTGGCTTCACCGGCTCTGCAGGGAACCAGGAGACACAGGAGGAGACGGCGTGAGACTCGCGGCCCACCACAGCCGTCCACGTTTGTTAAGTTCACCACAACGACCCACAGCTGAGATTCCCACGGCTAAAACACACCCAGGAAGGCTGGAGTCTGCATTTCTGAGGACTTTTGTGTAGGGCTGAACAATTAATCGCATTTTCAATATAATTTAATTTAAAAAAAAAAAACACAATTTCCAAATCGCAGAGTCTGCAATTTTTTGGCTATGTAACAATTAGAGAATTAGACACGTCCATTAGGTGTTGGTAAAATGTTTAAAGTGGGTTTGCCTCCACATAGAAAGGGAAAACAGTTGCAGCAGTGAGATAATCTAATTTTATTACTTGTTTTAGAGTTTATATAATCATATATAGCATTAAGTACAGGTCAATCAGTTTAATACATAGACTTGCTTGTTGGTTGCACTTTATGTTCAACAAGGATTGATGTCCAAATCAACTAAAAGCTGTTCTCTTGAATAATATTCTGATTATTAGAAACATTAAAAGTTCATGTTTAAAATAGTCCTTGCTTACAAACATCTTTATTTAGAGGCCATTTTTGTTGCTTGTGGTTAACGCAGAGAAAAGTCAAAATTGCAATTTTGGTTGAAATATATTGTAGGCAGAACGCAATAATTTCTGCTCTGAGTTTAGATGCTGTGGGTCTTTTAGCAACTAATCTGCACGGCGAGGAAACAAAATGATTTGTTGTTTGTATATGTTTAAAAAGACATGATAAATTAAACTGAAAAAAAAAAAAAAAAAAATCGCAATATTAAGAAAAAAAAAAAAAAAAAAAATCCCAATTAGATCATTCTCCAAAATCGTTCTGCCCTACTTTTGTGACAATTTTTGAAGCAACGCTGCTGCATTTTTCAGTGTTTCAATGCAGTTTTTAACACAAAACAAATCGCTAAAGAATGAGAAATGATTACAGCGCCTTATAAAAGTATTCCAAGAGGGCCCAAAGTATTTTATGCGATAAACAAAAGGTTCAGAATTTAAGTGATTTTAGATATTTTTCCAAACTTTTAGGCCTACATGCATAATAGTGGTTGTTGCAGCATCACGCTGCTGAAGAAACTGGGGCTCTCCTGCAGGTAAACAACCCTGGTTCATGTTTTAGAGTGGCCTAGTCAAAGCCCGGACCTAAAAGAGAACTGATGCTCTTCGTCCATTCTGACTTTCAGTCTATATAGACGTGCAAAGCAGACAGAACCACCACACCCCTTTGAATGAAGTCCTATTGGGACCGAGCCATCGATTCACCCCTTTAGAGACTAGAATTTGTAGGAAAACTGTTAATCCTTACATAAAAAGCAGGTTTAAAGAGTAACAGCTGCTTAAGTTCATATATAAAAACAAGATCTATCAGGTTGAGGTATAAAACAAACGTGGGCAGGACCAGTGCAGAACGTTTTTAACGAAGTTAAACTTCAGCAGAGTCACATTTACCTCCACCAGGAGCTGAATGGTGCTACCGTCACAAACACATCATGAGTGTGAATTATATCTGGTTTTTGAACGGCGGAGGAGTCGTGCGGGGTGCTGCTGAGCAGTCAGTGCTTTTCTGGTTTGTACACTAGAGAAATTCTTGCAGCAGAGCAGCGTTTAGAAAAAACCTGGAAAGCTAAAGCTTTATTTCAAGATTAGCTAATGAGATGTTCTACAAAGTTACTAGGAGTGAAAGAAAAACATTTTTTTTATTGATGCACCGATTTGCTGAAATGGACGATTCTGACTCAATTAACGAAACACGATTATCTTAATTGTTCATTTATGATCCAATTTTGAGGAAAGCAGTAAAACCGAACTCTAAAGCATGCATGTGCAGCATGCAGATTTTTCCCTAACCTTCCTGCCATGAGTAGTTAATTATTAATATTTATATTTCCAAATACAGAGAGGTGAAAAGCTCTATACCAGGGGTGTCAAACTCATTTCTATATCGGCCCACTTTGGCATCATGGAGTCATTAAAAGGGCCAATGGCACATGTATAGATGATACTTCTGATTTCATAATTTCATTTCAGTTTACATAGAAATATAAAAAATGCACAGCAACATAAAAATAGCCCCTTAGGCCCAGTTGATACAGTTTATCTGCCAAAACAAGTTGATATTGGGTTGAGTTGCACTTTAAACTCATCATTCTGTATCACTTCTTCTGCTTTTTGGACATTTCTGGGTTGTTTTAATGTGTTGTGGGAAAACTGACACCTAGTGGCAGAATGCTGTTACTACACATTTAAAGAAAATCAACATTTACCACAGGAGGCACAGTTTTAGCCACTTTATACACTTTAAAAGGATATATGCCTCTACTTTATGACATGATATGCCTTTTTTGGCTCTTGAGGGCCGGATTTGGCCTCGAGTTTGACACGTGTGCTCTAAAGGACCAAACAGAGCAACTCTGATGTACTTGGCTCAGCCTTCCTGTTACCTGTTGAAAGTTTGCTCTTTCTCAACACAGATAAGTTTGTTCCATACATCTCTGCGTCTTAGTTGACATTTTAAAACTATTTTAATACCAAAATGGACTGACGGAATTTTTTTCACTTAGTAACAGCATGAAGTGTTGTTGCTCTTATAACTCTGGTATGATGGTTCACAGATCACAATAATATTAAGGTTTTCTGAACGGCCGGACACCTGCCGATCTCTCTGTTCATCTATTAATAATAAATATTGAATTCAATCAAATATCTGAAGTTTTTTGGGGTTTTCTTTATAAGCTTTTCCCCATCCAGGTGTTTTTTTTCCCTGCATTTTCCCCCCTGAGCTTAATGGAGACAAATTGTTAACCATTCTTAAAGACAAGTATCTCTGTGTTGGGACAGCGTTGTTAAAATGGATAAAACCCACTCACTGCATCAATCTAGGTAAATATATTGCCTGCTGATCCATATCACCCTCTGCAGTACCTTTTTACAGCACTTACCCATTTGTCTAATTAAACTGGGGGTGGGGTTGAGTTTTATTTGGCCCCGCTCAGTATTTTCCATATTTAATCTGTGAAATAGCCCAGCAACGCTGAACATAAAGCGCAGAAGAGAAATTAAGAAGTGAGACCACGGCAAAGTTTGCATTAATAGGTAAACGTTTGAGTCGCCTCCACATTTTTGCTTTATTATCTGAATTACTGACAGGATTTCTGCAAAAATCAAAGCAAAACATAAGAATGGCATTATAAATATTTTCTCTAACCTTTCCTGCCATGAGAGGTTAATTATTAATATTTATGTTTCCAAATACTGACAGAGGTGAAAAGCTCTAAAGCACTTCGACATCATGAAATCATTAAAAGGGCTGGTAACACCTGTTTAGAAGATGCTTTTGATTTAACAATAATTTTAGCCCAGCAACGCTGAACATAAAGCTCAGAGGAGAAATTAAAGAAGTGAGACCACTGCAAAGTTTACATTAATACGCAAGCGGTAAATAGGTAAACATCAAGTCTACATTTTTGTTTTATTATCTATATTACTGACAGGATTTCTGCAAAACTCAAATTAAAACACATTCGCCTTGCAGAAATGAAATCTTTCAGACCTTAAATAACACGAATAAAATGAGTTAGTGTGCATTTTTAAACAAATACTGAAGCTTTCATTAAGGAAGAATAGCCCCCAGTTAGACTCTCAGCGTATTGGACCAGCTGGACTCATTAAAAAAAATAATAAAACAATCAAACAGCGTCTGAACCAACTAGAACGTTTATAATGTTCCATGTTTTACTTTGAAGAGTCGATACGGAGGTAAGGGGGAACGTGAAGGAATAAGAACAGCGTTAGAGAATACAGGCCTTCTAAATCATTCTAAATGTGGCAACAGCGCCCCCTGCTGTTTGGTCTGTACCTGCAGTCAGTGCTATGACGAATACTATTAATAAAATCCTGGGGGGGGAAAAAAAAAAAGTACAAAAAAAACTTTAATGTAACCGAAGTTTGTCTTTAATATTAATGGCTTGGTATTATTCTTGACACATGAGGCTCATAGTTAATTAAATGTTGACTGCAGGCACGAGTCGGGCTAGAAGCCATTTATATGGTTGTTAATATTATATAGTTAAAAAAGTGTGATAACGTTGAAACATTTTAGTTGTTAGAAACAACTGTAATGGAAATTAATCCATATGTGTTAGAAATTGTAAAAGGGATTCTGGGTAATCTGCAGAAAAACAGCATTAATGCAGTAAAACAGAAAAGTAAAAGTTACATTTTTAAACCCTTTTGTTGGGTAGAGGACCGTGTCGGTAACTTTGATCAGACGGCGTTTCAAAGGGATGAAAAAAACTGGACTGGATTATTTTATACTAAACAGACTCTAAAAATAAACATAATTTCTGATCTGTGATATTATACTCATATTTATAAATAAATAAAAACACGACAGTTTTAAATCTCTTTAAGATGATGCAGTAAGAACCAGAGACGCGATTTAGAACCATGATGCAAGCAAGAATCAGGCTTGGTTTTGAGATTTTACTTATTTAGGTTTGTGTCCTATGTATTTGAAAAATTGACAACAACAAAAAAATCGAGTTCTGTTGTGGTTAAAAAAAAAATTAAATATAAGTTGATCTTTAAAGCAGAGCTGCATTAAAACATGTTACTGTGATGTTACTGAATCCACACCAGTCTCCGTATTAGCTTATTGGCCACAATTCAATAAATTAGAATATGCATTTCTAAAAGGCTTTTTGTCAGAATAAAAGTACCTTTTAAAAAAATAAAACTTTTAGCCAATTATTAATACATACTTTTCATTAAGCCCCCATTTCTGCATGAATAATTTTGCTTTTTATTGGTCTGATGCAATATTCTAATCTTAAATGCTGTGTTTTTACTAGCTGGAGGTGGGAAGAAAAAAACAACTAGAATTAACAAAAATAAGCATTTAAATACAGAGCATAGTCACATTATTTTACTTTTTAAAATGTATACATCAATAGCTCACTCTGGTTGCGTACAAAGTTTTTATGAGAGATTATCACGTGCTACTGCTGTATTAGTTGTTATTTTTGTGTTTTATGTTGTTTTTTTCTTCAAATTGTTAGGAAATAAAGCCTTTCGTGTTTGTTTACGATTTTAACTGAAGTACATATTGCACATGCACAGCAGGGTTTAAAACAAGGAAGCAGCTTACAGCTATTAGCAGAGTTGACTGACGTGAGTAAATGTTTTGATATGAGGCTCTTAAAGTTGCTGTGGATCGTTTTATTTAATTAATAACGGTTGGTTTTCATCACGCCGAGCTGCTGCTTTACTGTGAGGCATTTTAGAGGATCAGGCTCAGTCTGGCATTATTTAAAACTGATTTATTAATTAGGCAAATCAGGATTATGACAGTTCTGTGATACTGTCGCTAGATGGCGCCATATCTGTTTTTTTTCTGGTCATCGCGCCCAGCGCTGGGGCTATTTATCCACAAAAAGGACCATTAAACATCATCAGGCTGGAGGCTTGGTGTATATAATATTATTTTATCATGATCAAACAGTTCTTGGTCTTTTTTTATAAGCATATAACGCAGCTATGTACCCTTAAAACATTGTCGATCTGTGTTGATTTATGTGTTTCCCTTAATGAACTGAGTTGCTGAAAAAAATTAACTTTTAATTAATAGCCTAAAGAAAAAAAAAAGTGTGGAAACTCACTTTTGTCAAAAGATAAAATCAAAGTCCTTACTTTTCAAATGCAAGTTTGGCATCTGTCTATTTTTTTTGTTATTTCCAGAACTGCATGTTGAATACTTTATTTTCAGACTATAAGACGCACTTAAAAACTTTAAATTTTCTCAAAACATGATTGACCACCTTATATATGATTAGAGTTGTGCTTACTGACTGATTTTATGTGTTACAATGCGCTCAAAAATCTGTTAAAATGTGTTAGTACGACTGATTAGCAACAAGGCCGCTCCACTCAATGGATATTAGGAGCATTACGGTACACTGTGTCACTACCTGAGGACCCCTGAGCTGTCTACAAGACTGCCTGACTGTAATGTCTAAACTAGAAGTTCATTCATGTAAGGCAGCCCGGAATGCGCGCTCAAAACAATAAACCTAGTAAGTTAATTCAATATAAAAGTTACGTTTATTTTGATCTAATGTTAGAAACAGGGCAGTGTAGTCCAGCTACTCTGTCCTCCTGACAGAGACGGATAGAGAGCTGAGGACCACTGAGCTATATAATACACTGGCGTGCTGATTTTGCCTAAAAACTGAAGTCACTGGCCGCCATCTTGCTACTCCCTACTCTCACAGAATCCCACAGGATTTGGTTGCAACAACAAGCAGTTTTCTGGCTGTGTGAAAACGTTTCACAGGTAATTCTACAGTCAGTGAATGTACTAACACTATCAACTACTAGGAAATTAGGTGCTGAAATATTTTACATGTTATTCATAAAAAATATATATATATATATATATATATATATATATATAGATATATATATAGATATATATATATATATATATATATATATATATATATATATAGATATATATATATATATATATATATATAGATAGAAGTATGTGTATATGTATATATATGCATACACATATGTAAATATATGTTTTTGTATATTGTTATTTATATATTTATAAATGTTAAACATATATATTTAAATTAATAAAATGCAAAATATTTCAGCACATGACTTTCTCAGTACTTGATATTTTTAGAACATAACATAAAAGTATATGGCATTTGATATTTTAAAAGTCTTAAGCCCCCCCGAAGATGAGAAAATCCTCGTTATTCGATGCTGTAGCGCACATATTCCCTAGTTACTGGGGGGAAAATAGGGAGTACCAATATGGCGGCTGGTGGCTTCAAAGCGACTGTTCAAACAGACGGTGATTAGCACTCCAGTGTATAATATAGCTCAGTGCTGTGGACGCGGAGGAGCGCACTGCAAAAAGCAAACTAAAAGTAAAATTTTATTGAAATTAGTACATTCTTCATTGATTCGAGCAGCTAAATAATTAACCAATGGAATGAGTGTTTTCACCTCTAAAATACGATAATTAGATATCCTGCACTTGAAATAAGATGGAGATGAATTGTTCTTATTTTAAGTGCAAAAAATTTTTTTTTCCATTGGCAAATAGTCTCATTTACCTGCTCAATTCATTTCAATAATTTTTCTTTTCTTTACTTTTAGCTCCTATTTTGCAGTGCGGCGTGATGATATTACACGCTTTGTGGGAGAATATTTAACGCGCTCTATGGTCTGAAAACTACAGGTAATGCATAAAAAAAAAAATGCATCGCATCTTCATGGTTTCTACAAGAACCAAAAGGCTCCAGTGGTGCATGAGCCTCCCTGCTGGCAGAGAGCCTCCTCCTCTGGGTGTTTATCCACCTGAGGAGGCTCAGCTGGCAGCGGCTGCGGCTCCACAGGTGTGGGTGAGCTGCTGTGTCCCTCACCAGGCAGGGGTTCCTCGCTCAGAGCCGTGGTGTCCACAGTGGAAGGAGGCTGTGCTATGTGCTCTGTGGGTGGGGTCTGGGGAGAGCTCGTATGCACTTGCATGAGCTCTGATTGGAGGCTCCCCTCCACTTGGTTTTGGGTGGGAGTACTCTGGAGGAGCAAGGAGAAGGCCATCACCAAATGTAAACACAGAAGTCACAGCATTTATCTTTGCAGAGGCAGAAACACAAGATGTCAGCCACCCTGCGCGTGAGCACTGGCCTACCTGGAAGAGAAAATTGCTCCAAGCAGCGTCCATCTTGCGCCACAGACAGCGGTGGAGATTACGAAGTCAGCTCCTGGTTGGGGTCGCGGAAAGCGGCCTTTGCATGGCTCGGCTCGGCCCGTCGGTGGTGATGGGGCCGCGGACGGAGGCCCGGCCCGCGGCAGCAACGATGGGCTCCCGGGTTGTGTCGTAAAGCGCGAACAAAGCCGAGTGCCGGGCTCTGGTTCTCTCATTGAGGTAGAGCCGCCGGGGCTAGCGCAGGCTGCAGAGGCCCGGCCCAGTAACGGCCTGCTCCCTCCCGAGCTTCGGCCTTTAGCTTCAATGGTTCCCGACACCCACGGGGGGGAAGAAAGCCCCCCCAACAAACCACCGCTTAAACACGCAAGAGCCTCGCCACGGAGGAGAACCCAGAAAACATCCAATAAAAAATAAATAAAAATAACCGAACCGTGCAGTTTTTTTTTTTTTTTTTTACTCTTCAGCAATACGCAACAAAGCGGTAAAAATTAGTAATTTCTGTAACGCAAGAGATCAAATGTGAGTTGTAATATCTCTTAAAAACAAGCAGGTCATGCTTTGCTGTTTTTAAAAATAATCGGAGTCGGCTTTTTTTTTGTCCGATTTCCGAACCCCGGGTAGGCCGCTCGGGTGTTCGGTCGAAGCCTCGCTGCTGGATTCAAGCCCTGACCCCGGCGAGCGGCGCTCTCGCCGGGCCGCAGCCTACCGCTCCACCTCGGCCGTTCAGCTGCGAGGATGTCATCTTTCTTTTTTTATCGCCCGCTCTCCCTCCTCCCTCCCTGTCTCTTTCTTCCTTTTCTTTTTTAATTCCTCTTTCTTCTCCCCCTCCTCTCCTTTTTCTCGCGCACCGCTATGTCCCACTTGCTCTTAAAGGGGTAGTTTAATTTTTCGACCCCCCCCTCCCTCTCTCTCTCTCTCGCGCTACTTCCGTCCTCGTTGTCCTCTCCCCTTCCTGCCCTTGTTTTCGGCCGACAGAAAATACCCCTCCCTTTCTTTGCCAGGGAGGCGAGTATGGAGGACCGAAACTGCCAGAAATAAAAATAAAAACAGGAACGCATAAAATGAATCAAAATTTAAACCCAACACGCCGAAAATAAATAAATTAAAACAAATACCCTTAAAACGTACAAATTAATAAAATAAGCAAACAATTTCATTCCTTAAGTTTATTTGCATGTCTTTGTTTAAAATATACATTTAGTTCTTTATTTTACCACTTTTTTTTATAATTGATTTGACTTTCACATTTTCCCTTTTTAGTTTATTTTTTTTAAATTTAATTTAAAAGGGGCCATGTACAATTAAAACATATATGGCTACGTTCACACTGCAGGCCTCAATGCTCAATTTGGATTTTTTTGTGAAATCTGACTATTTTTTTGCGTGGTCCTTCATATTTCCAAATACATGCGACTTGTTTGTGCTCTCCTGTGTGAACTGAATTTATACAACTTAAGTGTTCTGCATGTGCAGTTGAGGACGCGATGACGTCACACTTAGCAAGCGTGCTCAGAGTTTGCGGAAGTAAACATGGATTATAATGCTGGCGCGCATTTTGCAATCTTTAATTTCTTTTCTAACCGGAGCTTTCTCTCCATTGACTGCTCTCCCCATTGTTGTCCGCCATGGGTGTCGTTTTTCTTCCCGCTTCTGCACAGCAGGATGCAGATTAGTGGCGTTTGTCGACTATCAGTGACGTACAGGTCGGATAAATGCGACCTGACCGTACAGACACAGGTCACATTTGACACTTAATGGAATTAGGACCACATATCCAAGTGGCCTGAGTCACATTTGAAAAAATCCAATCTGTGTTGTTCAGACTGTCATGAAAAGATTAGATCCAGGTCGTATATGGGCAAAAAAAATTAAATTCGGTCACTTCAGGCTGCAGTGTGAACGTAGCTTATGTTACCGTTTGGGGCTGAACAATGGGGCAGTGGGTAGCACTGTTGCTATGCAGCAAGAACGTCCTGGGTTCAAGTTCTACCCTTTGCCCTGGGTCTTTCTGCATGGAGTTTGCATGTTCTCCCTGTGCATGCATGGGTTCTCTCCGGGTACTCCGGCTTCCTCCCACAGTCCAAAAACAAGACCTGGGTGTTACACTGCCCCTCGCCCATTGACAGCTGGAGCACCTCTCGTGACCCCATAAGGGATAGACATGTTAGTTAGCCAAAGGCAAATTTTCATCTGCAGTCCCTTTGGCAGGACAAAATTCACGCTACACACCGCAGTCAACAGATTAAAAACAGCAGACATACAGAAGGAGTTCAATATGACACTCACCTATTACCCATAAACAATCTTACAATATCAGTTCATTCAAAAAAATCATTCATACATACACAAAGCCAGTACCATGGACAGAAAAAATTATGGTTACAGTGTTGAGAGCCTTTTAGTAGTTCTTTTAGTTTATTTTAAAAGTTCCTTATAGAAGCACAGGTTTTGATATCATCAGGAAGCCTGTTCCACCTCTATGTATTTCCAACACAATATTCAAGCCTTTAATTTTAATTTTACAGTTTTTCCATGTTTTTCTTTCGCTTATAGATGCATGTCTCTTTTATTTCCCCCTTGAATTTTCTTACTTTGTTTTTTTCTGACAAGCCTTTTTATTTCGATACATTCTTTTCACATGTTTTTTTTTCTTTTCATCTTTTATGCATTTCTTCCTCATTATACCAATAAAGTGGGCTTTTGTTGGGTCAGCTCCTCTGTCATTGGTCAAGTTGCAGATCCATGGTCGAATCGATTGTGCTGCCTGTGCCTCCTCCATAGCAGCCATAGGCTCCATCCAAATACCCTTGATAATAGCTTCTAGCTACTATTCCTTGACCTTTCATGGGTGCAACTGTAAGAACTCTATCTTGGGGAGAAAAGGAGTTTGGACTGCTGTGGCGATTTCGGACGGCTTTAACGGCACCGTCATTATGTGACGGTAACAACGCGAGTCAAATTCGGGTCTACAGGCTTCCGAAAACGAACTACAAAGTGCACGCTCTCTTCTCTCCGGACATTTTCTGTGATTTCCGGGAGAGGGCTGTGCTGATACCTCATGTCACGCAAAGGATTGTGGGATTCCTTAAGGCTTGTTAGTGCTGGCATTGCGGGGTTCCTATGCAAAACTAGCTGCAGGAGGGAGCACACAGGCTACTTTTCCTACCTCCTTCCTTACTGACTGCACTATTCAGACAGCACTTATCTTGCCGACCGCTGATGCACTTCGGCTTTGGCTAGAGACTTTACTCAATAAGGGTATTCAGATTGAGCCGAAGTATAGTATTGGAGGGAACAGAATTGCACACGTCCTTCACCTTCCTTTTGACTTATTAATAGCAGAGGAGCTGGCCCAATGAAGGAAAGCACGCCTGATTTGCATAACGAGGCAGAAATGTGTAGGGAAAAATAAACAAAGAGACAGGAAAATGTAATAAAGAATACATGGTAATAGAAAGGCTTGTGGGAATAAACAAGGTAAGAAAATTCAAGTAGGAAGTAAAAGTTATAAAGTCATCAAGTAGCCAATAATAATAATAATAATGTTAATAATGTTAATGTTAATAGAGAAAAACAGATGTGAACGTCAACTAAATAGTAAAACATGTGGTAAAGTAAATAACTTAGATATCTTAAGCGAAGACAAATTACTAAATCTAAAATTTATAAATGTTCAAATTAAATTGTACATTTTAAGTGTATTGGTTTATTTATTGTGGCATTTATGTATTTCTGCTTTTATTTTTAATTGTGTCAGTTTCAGCCTTCCATAGGCCAGGCCGCGCTGTATTGAATGGATCTGCATCGGGGAAAACAAGCAGTGTGGCTTTCCATTAGCTGAGGGATGACAGACGCATCTTAAAGGGCAATGCGCACAGGTTCTCCCAGTCACTGTAATAATGATGTCAGACTGTTGTTGCAGTGCAGCACAGTAATAGCTCAGGAGATGTTCACGCAGCAAGAGGCCCTTCGTATCCATGTCGCAAACAACAACACGGCACAGGAAATATGGGCAAATCCAGAGCTGCCACTTTACATCTATAAAACCGTAAAGTATTGACATGTTTTTGCTTTTTCACACACATTTATGGTACCAAAAGTGTATTTCTTTAACCGGCTCACTGCTCAGGATGGCACTGTGTAAGGGGGTTCCATTAGTGCTTAAAAGAAAAAAGAAGTAGGTTGCTCAAATATTAATATTAAATTGACAGTTATATGGCCGATAACCTCTATATTTACTGATGTCATATATAGTCCCCTAAGATTTCGACAGAAAACCACAAAACAGATGACATCTCTGCCTAAAGCCTGATTTATGCTTGATGCGTCCGCGCGGCCATGTTGCATCATTTTGGCTTCCCCTCCCCAAAAGTTTCCGCACCTGGAAAATTTGTAACTATGCGGACAGTACCGCGTGGAAAAAGATGGCGGACGAGGAAGCGTCCTTTCTAACGGAAGTTCCTAAATATAGACATCTTTATGATGTCTATATAGATCACCGTTATCAACAAATTGTTAACAATTCCAGGACAGAATTTTCTATCGCTCTTGGAAGAAAGTAACAGGCTTAAATGTTGGAAAAAACTATTTTGTACTTCTAGGTGTAGTGGGGTGGACCACTGAGCTATATTATACACTGGAGTGCTAATCACCGTCTGTTTGAACGAGTCGCTTTGAAGCCACCAGCCGCCATATTGGTACTCCCTATTTTCCTCCAGTAACTAGGGAATATGTGCGCTACAGCATCGAATAACAAGGATTTTCTCATGTTCAGGGGGGGCTTAAGACTTTTAAAATTTCAAATGCCATATAGTTTTATGTTATGTTCTAAAAATATCAAGTACTGAGAAAGTCATGTGCTGAAATATTTTGCATTTTATTCATTTAAATATATGTATATATATAACATTTATAAATATATAAATAACAATATACGAAAACATATATTTACATATGTGTATACATATATATACATATATACATATACACATACTTATATATACATATATATATATATATTTAATATGAATAACATGTAAAATATCTCAGCACCTAATTTCCTAGTAGTTAATAGTGTTAGTACATCCACTGACTGTAGAATTACCTGTAAAACGTTTTCACTCAGCCAGAAAACTGCTTGTTGTTGCAAGCAAATCCTATGGGATTCTGTGAGAGTAGGGAGTAGCAAGATGGCGGCCAGTGACTTCAGTTTTGCGGCAAAATCAGCACTCCAGTGTATACGCTTGTCATAGGAGCGCAACACTGCCCTCTAGAGTCTAGGAGAATCGTGCTAATGCGTGGAAAAAGCTGCATGGAGCATAAATGCAGCAATTCCAGTTGCAAGTGGATTTAGATCGGTCTCTATCAGCTTTCCACATCTTTCTACTGGGATTTTTTGCCAATTTCTCCAAGCTAATCTGCTCCAGCTCCTTCTTATTATTTGTTTTTTCCTTGGGGAACAGGTTTTATTGAAGTCTAACCACAGATTCTCAATTGGCATGAGGTCTGTACTTTGACTAGGCCATGCCAACACAGTTACATGTTTCACCTTAAACCACTCAAGGGTTTCAGCTCAGTGTCACTGATGGGTTGTTTCTTTAAGTGCAACCAGTTTGCATGCTTTTTTAAAGTAATAATAACTAATTAGATTTTACAGGGAAGATTATTCTATCTCCATATAGAGAGTCTGGAGTTCCACCATTGGGTTATTCATCACCTCTGACCAAGGGCCTTCTGCCCTGATGACTCTTGTGTGGTTTGGAAATCAGATCCTCCCATTTCTGAATAATTCAACATGACTGAAATAGTTTTGATATCCTTCCCCAGATCGGCGCGTTGATACAACTGTTGATGACGTGATGATCTGTGTTAAGAAGACAAGCTCAGTTTTAAGCGTCATGGTAAAGGGCATAAATACTAATGTTTGTCTTCTTTTTCTTTTCTTTTAAATAAATTAGCAAAAACTTAAGAAAAACAAAAACATTTTCCCTTTATCATTGTGTGAAGAAGTTTGAGGGGACAATTTGATTTAATCCACTTATTTTAATGTCATTTCACGAGTTGCAAAAATCTGTAAAGTCTGCTGTGCATGTGTATTCAGTCCTGATGAGCCACGACTCTACAGAACCATGTTGCGCTGCAGTTAGACCTACAGGTCTTTTGGAGAATGCGTCTACCAGCTTTGCACGTCTAGAAACTGAAATTACTGTCCATGTTTTTGTGGAATACACCTCAAGTAAGGTGCTTACTTTGACTAGGCCATTTAATCACTCAAACATATTCTAAACCAGGGGTCTTCAACAGGGGGTCCGCGACCCCTAGGGGGTCCGCAGAGGTACTGCATGGGGGTCGCGAAAGTTTTGGTTGAATAAAAAAAAAAAAAAATATTTAAATTAAAACATGAATCTGTCAGTTATGTTAATAGTTCAGTATTGTATGCAATATAACAGGTATGTTTATGCATGCCAGTGGCACTAACAAGCATCACTTATTTTCCTTTTCACATTTATGTTTTAAAAATGTCCATTTAAATAGCTTTTATGCATGATTGCATGCAATTGACAGACATTGTTGATTTTGGCAGGTATCAGTTTATTGTGTTATGTTATGTTTATAAATGGCAGTGGCATGGCCACCCTACTCACTGTGCCTCGCACATGTTTAAAATAAAAACATGAATATATGAACCTGTGTATTATTTGAGTATCTTAGTATTGAATGCACAATAACAAGGTACATTTACACATGGCACTATAGGACCAGTTTGATGTAACACAATTTTATACAACATATATAATTAGGGGGTCCCCGGTCCATCTCGCCATCAGTTTGGGGGTCCTTGGCCTGGAAAACGTTGAAGACCCATGTTCTAAACCATTCCATCACATCTCTCTATAGTTTTCCTTATTCTTAGAACTGTTGTAAATTACACTGCAAAAAGAGAACTAAAAATAAGTAACATTTTCTTGAAATAAATGTATTTGCCCTTGATTTGAGCAGGTAAATAAGATTATTTGCCAACGGAATAAGTATTTTTACCCCTAAAATAAGAAAATTAGACATCATGCACTTGAAATAAGATATTTTAAGTCCAGAAATCTTATTCCATTAGCAAATAGTCTTATTTACCTGCTCAAATCAAGGGAAAATACATTCATTTCAAGAAAATTGTACTTATTATTAGTTCTATTTTTGCAGTGTAGGTTATTTGAGAAAAAAAAATAATATGAGGGAAATAATGTTTAGGAAACTTTTTCAGACATTAAACTTTCTGTCCAGGACTTTCTTAAATTATATTTTGGGTAAGAAGCACAATTGTAAAACCCTGAATCTAAATCTCAAAACGGATTAGATTTAGCTGCCTTGTGTTTGACCAAATGCTTAAAGGGTGCCTAACCTCCCCTTTCAAATCCACCTGCATCAATTAACTGAACTCCCTCATCATCAGTCAGTCGGTTCTACGGATGCTCGTTAATGAGCTTTTTGTTTGATTCAGGTGTGTTGGAGAAGGAATGCATCTAAGAGCTGGACCCCTGGTCTAAAGTAAAAATGGCTCAAGTTGAAAGCATGGAAATGTATTAGACAACTATGTTAGGAAACATTGGCAGATAAGGCAACATGAAAAAGTATTATTTCCTTGAGCAGAGGTTTCCAACTCCAGTCCTCGAGATCCGGTGTCAAACACGCCTGAATCAAACGGCTGAATTAGCAACACACGATATGCCTTGATCTAAAGGTTTTCAAGAACAAATGATCAACCAGTCTTGAAAGGATTATGAAGCTACTTCCAAGGCTTTGGGACTCCAGAGGAACTAAAGTGAGAACCGTTATCCTCAAATGGGCAAAACATGGAACAGGGACAATACCGAGCCACAAAAAGGACTCCATAAACCACTGGTCCAGGAGGTCACAGAGGAATCCAGAACATCTGGAGCCCATAAGGCCACTGCTGACTAAAAAAATAAATCAAAGGCCTTTTCCCTCAATTGTAGAAGAACAAAAAAAATCTTGAAGTGTTTGGGGGAAAATATTCACAGCATTTCAGGAAACGAACATCATACCTACCATCAAACATGGTGGTGGTAGTGTGATGGTTTGGGGCCATTTATCTGGATGGCATGGAGTAACTAATAGAACATAATTTGGTTTTGGAGCAGGACAGTGACCGGAGCACACAAGCAGTTTCCTTTAATTCCCACCTAAAAAAAAAAAGGATATTACAGAGCAGCCCGGTGAAAGTCTGAACTTTGACATATGATCGATATGTTGCGGCATGACCCTAAAAAGGAAATTTATGCTTGAAAACTCTCCACTGTGGTGTAATCAAATGTATTCTGCAAAGAAGAGTGGGTCACATTCCTCCAAACTGATGTAAAAGCCTGATTTCCAGTCATCACCAACCGTTGATAGATGTTGCTGTCATGGGGGCCAAAAGCAGTAATTTGGGGTGGGAATACTTTTCAGCACTGCAAAAAGTGAACTAAAAATAAGTACAATTCTCTTGAAATGAATGTATTTGTCCTTGATTTGAGTTGGTAAATAAGATTATTTGCCAATGGAATTTGTGTTTTTACCCCTAAAATAAGACAATTAGATGTAATGCACTTGAAATAAGATGATGGAGATGAATCGTGCCTATTTTAAGTGCAAAAATCTTATTCCATTGGTAAATAATCTTATTTACTTGCTCAAATCAAGGAAAAATTATCTAATTTCAAGAAATAATTTCTTATTTTGAGTTCTATTTTTGCAGTGAGGAAGGGCCAGATTGGTCTGAATAGATGTTCTCCTTCAACAAATGAAATCATGATTTAAAAACAGCTTTTTGTATTTAGTCAGGTCTGTTTAAGGTTTTTTAAGCATTTACATTTGAATAAAAAGGTGAAAACAGAAGAACTTCATAAGGAGGGACTGTAAAGTTATTAATTTATTAGTAATTGAAATGTTAACACTTGTTCCCTTTCCTGCAACAATACGACCGTTAAATAAAACACACGAAAGCAAGACAAGTTAATGTGTTAATATCAATTTATTATCTTTTCTTTTTTTTTTTTTTTTAATTACTTTTGAAGTCACTCGTTTTTCCATTTTCCAACACACACATCAGCACCTCTGTTCCTCTTCAAGCTTATATTCAATTCGGCGTCTCCACCCTTCACCAACCAAAAATCTCAGCATGGCGGCGCCCGTCATCCTTTACCGAAGTAGGGGACCAATGGCCGCCGTGGGCGTCGACTGACACCGACGTCCAAAGCCGACCCCCCCAGCCCGTCAAGTCTTAGTTTATACAAGGAGTTTTACGCATGCACCGAGATTCCAACCGAGCATAAAGTATCAATGTTATACAGGGGAGTTTGTCTTGAGCTGGTGTTTCTGAGTCAGCAGGGTGATTATCTTTCTTCTTCTTCTTTTTTTGTCCAACCCCCCCTCCCCTCCCCCCCAAAAATGAAGCTCTCCTTTAAATTAACATCATGCCCACAATAGTAAAAAAAAAAAAAAAATAAAATACAAAAACCTTGGAGGGAACACTGATTGTTGTGGACGGGCTACTGGGGTCACTGCTGCTGTGCCGGCCCCAGCGGGGGACCACAGCAGCTCAGTCGGGGGCCCGTCCTGTCAGGCCTCCATCTCCTCCCCCACACTGCCTGCATGCTGCATCCTTCGGCAGTTTGATCCTCGCTAAATACATATAAATAATAAAAAAAATGAAGTAAAACAGCATTTACATTCCAGTGGCCTATTTTTTTTTTTTTCCTCCATGAGAGTCCAGAGGAAGGGGGTCGGAGGTTCAAGCGAGCAGGAGTGCTTTTAATCTGAAATACAGTCGTTATCAAGTCTTTAGAAAAAAGTGGCATTATAACTGGACTTCACCGCTCGACACACGCACATAAATATTAACAATTATTAACCATCCCCTATTAATAGTCACTGATATCTTTGAAGACACACCACACCTGACAATGCAACAGATTCATCAGCTATTGTTATTATAATTCATTATTTTACAGCAATAGTGGGCCCTTTGCTTCTCGCAAGAGAGAGAGAGCGAGAGAGAGAGAGAGAAACAAAAAAACGTGAACAGGATCACGACAACAGTTACACCAGGATTAGTTAGGGTAATATCGACACCTATTAGAAAATGCAGCTGGAGTTCAACGCGCTTTGGAGTTTATAAAAAAATTACTATCATTGTCTTTGCTCATCTATAAAACCAAAAGATTTCCTTTTGTTTTTAATATTCCCATAAATATGTACAGTAAAAGGTAAAAAAAAAAAAAAAAAAAAAAAAAAAAAGTGGGACAAGTGATCCTAAATGCCAGTAAAGTGGGACAGATACAGTACTTTTCAATGTGTTGCTCTTTTTTTTTTTGTTCCTATTTTTTGTACATCTATCTCATGCACTGGAGTGACGCTTATGTTGTCGAGATATTCAGTACGTCATTAATGTCAGAAAGCTTTTTTTTTTTTTTTTTTTAAGTATTTATACACGTCCAGAACATCTCTCCTCGTCCACGCTTCGCTTTTTGACGAGTCCCTTTACTATACAAACATTCTGCATTTTCAGTTCAGCCATTAAATAAATTAATAAAAATAAAAAAAGTGGATGGCACAACATCCCTTTAAGAACCCCTTAAAGGCATTGGTGACGTTCCAAGCAAGTTGTTTTTGTGTTTTTACACAGTTAAAAAACAAACAAACAGCATTTTAAAAATGTCTGAATCTTATCAGACTAAAGTAGCACATCATTTTTGACTTTCGTCTTTTTCGTTTGTCTCAGGACTCGCTGTGCTGCTTCTGGACAACACAGATAAGACAAAACGTCTCTCTCTTTTTTCATCCCATGTCTGCTTTCTTTCTCCATTCCAGCAAAGAACATCATAGAAGAACACAGCAGGGTTCCTACACAGTCTTCAAGGCTAAAGTCAACTCATTTTCTAGACTCAGATACCAAGAGTCCCGTTTTAACCCATTCTAAAAAATATAAACACAGACGTTAGCTACAAATTCATGGTAAAGAGCTGTAGGAAATGCATAAATAGATGGGAGGAAGAAGGGATGGAGGGAGGGATGGAAGGAGGGAAGGAAGAAAATTTGAGGGAAGGGAGGAAGGAAGGAGGGAAAGAAGGGAGAGAGGGAGGAATGAAAGGGAGAAAAGTAGGAATGAAGGAAGTGAGGAAAATAGGAATGAAGGAATGGGAAGAAGGATGAAAAGATGAAAGGGGTAGGAAAGGGGGAGAGGAAGGAAGAGAGACGAATGTAGGACAGAAGAAAGTAAGAAAGGGATGAAGGAAGGATGAAAGAAAGGGAGGAAGAAGGAAGACAGGGAGGAAGAAAGAAAGGAGGGGAAGAAAGTTTAAAAGGATGAATGAAGTAATGGAGGAGGGAGCGAGGAAGGAAGGATGGAAAAAAGGAAGAAAGGTAAGATGGAAGAAGGTAAGGAAGAAAATTTGAGGGAAGGAAGGAAGGAAATAAGGGAGAGAGGGAGGAATGAAAGGAATAAGGAAGGAGGGAAGGGAAAGAAAAGGGAATAGAGGAAGGAAGAGATGGGGGAATGGAGGTAGAAAGGAAGGGAGGAAAGAAGACAGGGAGGAAGGAAGAAAGGAAAGTAGGAATGAAGGAATGGGGAGAAGGATGGAAAAATTAAAGACAGGAAGGGAAGGGAGGAGAGAGGAAGGATAGAAGAGAGGAAGGGTGGAGGAATGCAAGAGAGGAAGGAAGGAAGAGAGAAGAATGAAGGACAGAAGAAAGTAGGAAAGGGAGGAAGGATGGAAGAAAGGAAGACAGGATAGGAGGAAGGGAAGAATGCTATCTAACATGGAATAAAGATAAAAAATTTTATACTCTTCTCTTTTCCCAAACACTTCCAGACCAGGAAATGTACTTTAAGTAATTTCCATGAAGTTAAACTCCTCAGTTTTCCCGACTGCGTAGGAACCCTGAGACATGGCCGCTGCCCCCACTCTGCAGCTGCAGGAGGAAATGAAAGGTCAAAGGTTGCCCTGATCACACGTCCCGCCTTACATCTTCATACAGTAACGGAGATAAAAAAAAAACACTGAACAGAAACATCTAATATCACCGTGATCCAGAGGTGATGCAGGTGGTTACATTCCTCCCCTTATGTCAGCGGGAAACGGGAGAAAGCCTCCTCTACCCACCCTGAGTCTGAAGAGGCCGGGTGCAGCTCAGTGAACGCCAGCTAGCCTCCTTCCCCTTCCGATCGCTCTCGACTTTTTGTGCACGAGGATCTGCGTCTCAACCGTTCCAGGAGATGAAGTCCATCTAAGAGGACGGAGAAGGCGGTGAGCTGAGAGAAATGGGACGCAGCCACTGAGCTCTATAATACACTGGAGTGCTAATCACCGTCTGTTTGAACGAGTCGCTTTGAAGCCACCAGCCGCCATATTGGTACTCCCTATTTCCCCCAGTAACTAGGGAATATGTGCGCTACAGCATCGAATAACGAGGATTTTCTCATGTTCAGGGGGGGCTTAAAACTTTTAAAATGTCAAATGCCATATAGTTTTATGCAGTGTGCAAAATACCTGTCAATATTTGGGGGGGTCCCCATCTCCCGATTGTTGCGCAATACCGATGTAAATTTTCTCAATATGCAGTAGGCCTATAACATTACAATGTCAAAGTCAAAGTTGGCTTTAATGTCAATTCTTCACATTCACCAGACATACAAGGACTTGAGAGGACGTTTCTCATTCACCAACAGTGAAACAGATAAAGTGCACAGGCACAACAGATAAGATCAGTTCCTAATACTAAAATTTTAACATTTTTAGTATTAATTGTTGTCAGCATTACTTCTTTCTTCTGTTTGGCACGCGCATGCCTAATTTGCATACGCGAACAGGATTGGCTGGCTCCACTTGGCAAAAAACAGAACATATTTCCCCCTGGGATCATTAAAGTATGTCTGATTCTAATTCTGATATTTGTGAATAAATGTTTTGAATTTTAAATACTGGACATGTTTGAGCTTAAACATTTTTTAGTGACCATTAGTGACAAAGAAATATTTAATTTTTAATTTTTTTGACACAATTTGAGACCCCTTTTAAATTTTGCTTTTGAGGCTTTCAGGGGTTCTCATGGGTTAATCGGGGGGGTCGAGCCCCCCCGGACCCCCCCGTATTCCGCACTCTGGTTTTATGTTATGTTCTAAAAATATCAAGTACTGAGAAAGTCATGTGCTGAAATATTTTGCATTTTATTCATTTAAATATATGTATATATATAACATTTATAAATATATAAATAACAATATACGAAAACATATATTTACATATGTGTATACATACATATACATATATACATATACACATACTTATATATATATATATTTAATATGAATAACATGTAAAATATTTCAGCACATGATTTCCTAGTACTTGATAGTGTTAGTACATCCACTGACTGTAGAATTACCAGTGAAACGTTTTCACTCAGCCAGAAAACTGCTTGTTGTTGCAACCAAATCCTATGGGATTCTGTGAGAGTAGGGAGTAGCAAGATGGCGGCCAGTGACTTCAGTTTTTCGGTAAAATCAGCACTCCAGTGTATGATATAGCTCAGTGGATGCAGCCGGTGGTAGCTACCTTCCCCAGATGGGTCCCACCCTTCCTGTTGCCCCACCTGGGAAGGACGCTCCCGCCTCTCTCTAAGAGTAGGAGAGGTGGGAGCCGTTGGAGATGTGCGACGTGACCGAGGTGCTCCGGCTCAGGACGCCGTCGCTGGCCCCGGCGCCTCCGGGCCCCCCGCCGGATGCCGTCCTCCTCAGAGGCTGGGGGCTGTTCCTCAGGGCCATCAGGTTGGGGGTGCCGCGAACAGCCAGCCCACCGCCTCCGTATATCCCGCCCTGCGAGGACGAGGAGGACGAGGAGGAGGAGGATGGGCCGGAGATGGAGGGGGGAGCGGGCGGCGGAGGGGGGAGGATGGCGAGGGACTGGGAGGAGGAGCGAGAGGGGAGGTGATGGGAGAAGGGCAGGGGGTGTGGGTGGGCCAGGTCGCCGCCGGAGCCTCGAACGCCGGCCCACTCCCGCTCCCTCTCCTTCTCCCGCTCCCTGTCCCGATCCCTCTCCCGCTCGCGGTACAGCTGCGGCGTGCTCTGATGGTGGTAGTGCTGGGGCAGGTGGTGGCGCTGGTGATGGGAGGAAGACGAGGAAGAGGAGGAAGAAGAGGAGGCGGAGGAGCGTGACGAGTGGTGCATGTCCCGGCCGTGCCCCACAGCCATGCCGTAACCGTGGGAGGAAGAGGAGGACGACGACTCGCTCCTCCGATCCCCTGCGCCGCCGCCGCCGCCGCTGCTGTTGTGGCTGCGGCGGGACAACTGCTGTGACGACATGTTCTGCTGGTGGACGCCGTGGCTCCACTGGCCGGCGGAGCGGGAGCCGGAGGGCTGAGCGTTGGAGTAGCCCTGCTTGGCGTAGGCCTCGCCGGGCATGCCCATCAGCGCCATGTTGCTAAAGCCCAGACGGAGGCTCTCGGAGTCAAAGGCCTCGATCTCGCTGGCCTGCCGCTCCAAGAGGGTGCGGATGCGTTCGGAGCGCTCGTTCTGCAGGGACAACATCTCCTCCTCGATCTGGGAAGACAACGATGACAAATCTTAATGTCTGGGCCGTTATCATGGTTTACAAACCTGCTCCTGTTCTCGCTGTAGCAACCACAGAGCTTCAACTGCTTCCCAATTCAATTCAATTCAATTCAATTTTATTTATATAGCGCCAAATCATGAAACATGTCATCTCAAGGCACTTTACAAAATCAAGTTCAATCAAATTATACAGATTGGTCAAAAATGTCCTAACACTTCCCAGTGTTGTAGGACTTGAGTCCGAGACTCGAACTCGAGTCCGAGTCATTAGCTAAATTTAGAGACTCGTGACTTGACTTGGACTTGAGCACTGATGACTCGAACTTGGACTCGGACTCCTACATTCAGATCATTCTGACTCGGAAATTGACTTTTTTTTATATCATTAGGCAATAATTTTAATATGTCATTAGAATATTATTTGGTGTATGATTTTAATATCTAAATTATTAGTGCAATGTGGCGGAGTGTGGATTTTTTTTAGTTTAAAAACATGTAGGCTATGCTTACTTTAGTGCGGAATTTGGACTCGACTTGATCAATAAAGACTCGACTCGGATTTTTTTTTAATGACTTGGACTTGACTCGGACTTGAACACTGGAGACTCGAACCTGGACTCGGACTCGAGGCATAGTGACTTGACTACAACACCTCCAAGATTAGTGATGGCGACCTCTTGCCCAAACTGTTATTAAGTTATTGTTGAGGGCTGCTGCAACGTTATTGGCTTGATGTTAACTATCCACCGTCACCACCCGGTTGTGGGCGATTTGGGATCGCTGCAAAATAAATGACTTTATCCCATACACTGTCGTCACATGCTAACTTGCTCAGGACTTGCTCCAAAGCAAACTGCTCGATGCAAACAGCCCGAATTGAATTTTGACTTTGGAAAGTGCCTTGAGATGAAAGATATAAATAAAATTTAATTTAATTTTTTTTTGTTGAATTGAGTTAAAGTCAGAAAAGGAAGCCTGGCCTTTTAACCAACAGAACAACTGCAGTATGGACGTTTTAAACAAAAAGAGGAGACGCGTGATTGGCTGATCAGGACCTCCTGACGTCTCCCCCAGAAGCTCTCGGTGGGCAGCTCAGTAAGAGAAATTGAGGCCTTGTACACACGTAGCCGGATCTTTGTCAAAATGAATATTTATATACTTTTCAGAAATAATCGTCTATAATGATGTAAAACAGAGTTTTGGTGTGGATGAAAGGCCAAAACGCATTGAGAGTTATTAATTTTCCCTACGTGTCGACTAGGCCTGAGGTAAACAGAACATAAACAGCGAGAAGTTCTGCCCTACCGAGTCGGGACCAAAACTGATCAAATTACCAGATTTTTTTGTGATTAATCTTTAATGCTTTTTGTTACGTTTGTCCAACTTCTGTGTAAAGTTCCCCCAGAGAGGCTTGTTTGTCTTCCCTCCACATTTCCGATGCATTCATGGACTTTCTTTAAGTGGGTCACTTGTCTTGAATACATATGTAAGTGAGAACCGGTCCGTTTTGTTGGCTGTCCGGCTGGTTTTAGAAACTTTGACCTGCTTTTTTGTCTCTCTCCCGTCTGAAAATGTTAGACAATACAACTTAAAATTAGCTGCAAGCCTAAAGTTAAAGTCACCCTCCTCGATCATCTAGTGCTTTCCCGCCTTTTAAAAAAACGGGCGGGGCATCCTTAAAGAGACAGTAGCGTAAATAATGTGATCCAAACTGAAGGCAGAAGAAGGTTTTTGTTCACGCAGACCTAAATATCCCTGATTAACACCAGTTTACAATTAAACATGTTCATTTTTATTTCAGCGTTTTCTTATTATTTAAAGGCATACTATGCAACATTTGTCAGTTGAGCATCTTTATGACAGTGCACTTTTACTTTTCACTTTTATCCTGGTTGCATAGTATACCTTTAACGCTGTAGTTTAAAAACTAAAGTCAGCCACCAGTTTTGCTTTGGAAGATGAGAGGAATGACACCCAGTGAACACAGTTTTCTGTGACTCTAAATATTCGGCCAGACCTCACTCACTGCAAAAAGGGATCTAAAAGTAAGTCAAATTTTCTTGAAATTAATGTATTTTTCCTTGATTTAAGCTGGTAAATAAGACTATTTGCCAATGGAGTGAGTATTTTTACCCCTACAATAGGATAATTAGATATCCTGCCTTTGAAATGAGATGATGGAGATGAATTGTTCTTATTTTAAGTGCAAAAATCTTATTCCATTGGCAAATAGTCTTATTTACCTGCTTAAATCATGGAAAAATACATTAATTTCAAGAAAATTTGACTCACTTTTAGTTCCCTTTTCACAGTGCTGTTCTCCTGAAACAAGCTCTAAGGTGCTTTGCATGTGAGGTGAACGCTGAGGAGCTCTGACCCTCTGCTCCAGCAGGGCTCGGCGGATGGACACCCTCTGCTCCAGGTCCTTGACCTCCCTCTCGTGCTGCGTGTCCGTGTGGATCTTGATCTTGCTCTGGTAGGCGTTGAGCAGCTCCAGCTCCTGCTGCAGCTGCATGCGCAGCACCTTGTACTCCGCCTCCTGAGTCTCGTCCAACCGCAGCTGAGAGGCAGAAGACGGAGGGAGAGAGACTTAAAAATGGGGTCTGACGTGACAAGACAGTGGAGCTAAAATTCATCCAGAACAAACAAACAGTCCGGGGCAAAATGTTCATGCCTGACTGCATTAATGTGCACATCTTTAAACTTGTTGAAGTAGCTTCTTTTTTTTTGTTTAATTCTTTTAAAACAAAATAAGAAAAGCATAGAAATGACACCAACATGTGCCTATTGTTTATTTGAATCAGCTCCAGTCTGAGCTCAAGATGTCAGAAACTATTTCATTGGACTTATTTCGAGCGGTTCTTAAAGATAGACAACAAGCTTGTATGAAACAGTGTCATTGCTTTTAAATTGTTTTTATTGTTTTATATTTGTGCATACGTATTAATTGGTTTTATTTTGTAACCAGGTTGTAGTGTTTTTGCAGATTTCTGCCCAGGTCCCCCTTGAAAATGAGATCCAGATCTCAACGGGGTTTACCTGGTTAAATAAAAGGAGAAAAAAAAAAAAAAAAAAAAAATTGCAATGTTGATTTTGCTCACTTTCATGCACTCCTGCATCACTAATGCACTTTTAGCATAGAAAAAAAACATTAAAGACACAGAAATGCAAGAAAAAGTATTTTCCTTCAAACAGATTCCTTTTTTTCTTTTTCTTTTTTTTTTTACACAATTAAATGCCTCAGCTCATCAAACAAATGTTAATATCAGACATAGATAACCAGGGTAAATATAAAATGCTGTTTTTTATGTTTGTTTAATTGTCTTGTCTGGGAGTTTAGCATTAAAAATTGTTGTCTTAATGCCACAAAGAGCCCACGAGATTTTACATTCACAAGCGGAGGCTTACTGCTTTCGTCCACAGTGCTCCGCTATATTTATTTATTTATGCAAGCTTTATGAGAATTTATGTTATTTCATGTTCAATGGACACTGAAACAGGAAAGGTAGAAGAGGGAAAAAAAAGGAGGGAAACAGATTAGACAAAATGCCAAAAGGGAGAAAAGGTGAAAGAGAAAAAGGAGAGGAAAGGGGAGAGAGCGATGCATTTACAATATATACTTATTTAAATCTGATGTTTATCGTATGTATGTATAATGTGTTACTGTTATTTATTTACTTATTTTGTTGGATTCTAATTTTCTATCAAAAGTATTGATATTGTTTTTCTGATTTTTTTTTGTATTTATTTGTAATTTGTTAAGCATGTAAATTGGCATATATGTTATCTTAAGCCCCTTTCACCCATAACTCCCAGTAATTTACTGGGACCGCATTCCCAGTGAATTACCGAGCGCCTTACAAACCAGCAAATTACCGGAAGAGCTCTTTTCACATTTAACGTAGCACCGGTGGAATGAATGTGCCTAATATCACCTGCAGGTGGCAGTAATGCAAGAGATGTAGCTTTAATTGATCAAGCCAGCCTCTAAAGAAGAATTTCAGCCGGAAATTTCGTCCATCAAACAGCTGATTGGACACAACAATGAATGGCATCGGGAGCAGTGGTTCTATCAGTGGTTAGCTTTGGGAAAATTACAGAAGAAATACAATTTCAGGACATTTCTCAGTCAGAGAAGCTAAACGAAGACTATGACCGTCTTACATAACCATGAGAATGTGTGCTTTACCCAGGAACGCAAGAGCTTTATTCACACATAAGCCGGACCCAGTAATTTACTCTGTAAGATTGTAAGTGTGAAAGGGGCTTTACAAATCAACGAGTGATAAAAACATTGCCGTTCCACTTCTCTTGTAGGCATATGTAAATCACCGATGGAAGGGGGGGCCGCCGTACCAAATCTACCCTGGGGTGCCACATTGGGTACTGCCGGCTCTGTCTGAAGGCTTTGGGTCTACACTTACAAGGGTTTGGAGTTGTAAATAATTTCACCCACCTTGACAAAAACCTCATTTTCTGATGTGATCTGAATAAAAATGAGCCCAGAGCATGATGCTGCCACCACCGTGTTTCCCTGTGGGTGTTATATCTGTGATCAGTGATGGCAGTGATGGCAGGTAAGAACTCCAGAGGACTGAAAGTTATTAGTTTAATAGTCTGCACTCAACCTGGTTATTGTGTGTTATCTACTTATTTTTTTCTTGTGTTTGTACAGAATTTATATGTGACATTAAAAGGTGGAAAAGGTGTTTTTTTTTTTAGCAGAAATGTGTACTTTTTTTCAGATCTTATGTAATAATTTCTGCTTCAGTGATGAGAGAAGGAAAGATCTGAAAAGTCTGACAAGGAAAAGAAAGGGGGATGTGTCTCAAACTGTTGCCAAGAACATATAGACGTATAAAATATCTAAAATGAATCGATGCACGCATGTCTCGCCTGGACCTGCGTGACTGAAGGATGTGGGCCATGACTTCTTGCAACATTTCAGTATATAAAAACATGATTTTGACCTCAGAGGTGATTCAGATTTCCGCTCGGCATGAATTGAGGCACAAACAAGGGCAGCAGGGATTTAGCTCTCTGAGCTTAAGTGGCACGCTGCCATGTGAGGCAATTACATCTAGACAGACGCTTTTATCCTCCCTCTCCTCAATCCTCTTCCAATGTATTATTCAGTAAAAAAAAACAAAAAAAAAAAAACAAGCTTTCTCTGTGCATGATGACAGAGGACAGTGGAAGATCCAGGAAAACAATCACTACAACTTATAGAACAGACTCACGTTTACGCATAATATGTGGAATAAGACCAAGTCTCACATCTGGAAGCAAAGGCTGTTGAATTTGAGTCATTTTACATGTTTAGATCACAGTGTCTGCCCTAAACCAGTATTGAATGGTGTTCTGTCCGTACCGACTGCAGCTTTGAAGCTGAAAACGAGATTATGGATGTGTGCATATAGATAAACGCATAATTTCCAGAGATGAGCTCCTCGACTGACCCCTGGCGCCGTTATTTAGCCCAGGGTGTACCGCAAGGCTGAAATTCTGAGACACTTCCATTTTTTTTTAATTGAAACGGCCAATTTTAATTTTCTGTTATAGCATAAATTTACAATTTAAAGTTGTATCTGATAAATATTCCCACAAGCTTAGCATTGATAAACAGGCGCCAGATGAGAGATTTAACAGCATTATTTGAGTAAATTCATTCAGGACCAAAGTATCTGCAGTGTCTAGCAACAGTATTCGTACCCCTTTAACTTTTCTCATCGCAAACATAAATTTAAATAAACGTTTGTGGGATTTTGTGTGACAGCGCTACATAGAAATGGCCGCCACACTTTTCAGATTTTCAGTGGTAAAACATCGAATGTTCACTATTAATTCCCAGTCATGCGCTACTTTGCGTTGGTCTAGCTTGCGAAAAGCAAATAAGGATTCAAGGAGGATGAATACTTTTATATAGGACTGTGTTTAATCAAGTAAATTAGATCAGATTAAGTAAATTAGATTTAAAGTCTAAATTAAAAAGATAAGATAGGGCTTTATTGATCTCACAGTGGAGAAATTTACTTGTCACACATCGGCTTAATAAACAAAAAGAAAGGTGCCAAAAGGAGGAAAGGTGCATAAAGTATAAGGTATATAAAGTGTGTCCACATATGTACACTGTATCAAAAAAAATAAAAAAAAAAATGAAATAAAAAGTACAGGGGAAATAAAGCAGATATTTAGGGTGACTTATGTACGCTCAGGCGACTAATATACAAAAAACAAAGCAGTAACTATTAAGACAAAGTCAGATAACAGCCCCCTGGATTAGGTTAGGTAGATTAGAGAAAATCTACAGGCCTGCACCACTAAATTCAAATTATTTAAATATTAAAGCTTGATTTAAGATCCCTGCTGCCTCTGCTGGGTTTAATCCTGTAATTTACTTTATCCTGTGATCTACTGCAATTCACTGTAATTTTTAGGTTGTTTAGGTGGAGGTAAACCAGTCGGGGTGGCAGACAGGCAGGAAGGAAGCAGGCGGACCCAGTGTGGTGCGAGTGTGAAGAGAAGTATGGCAAGCCGATGAGGCCAATTATCATCCGTACAATTTTTACGCGAGCGCGCATTTTTTACGTCACCACACGTTTCCAGCCAGAACGCGCGGTGACGTAAAAAACGCAGGAGGGAAGATCTTGATGACCTGGGGTGTGTGAAGGATTAGGGAACCAAATATTTCTTTTGTCTTTTTAAACGTGAAACTACCAAAGCACAAGCCAAGTAGTAGAACTAAATGTTGAAAAGAAATTAAAAGCTAAATAAAATAAACCAGGTCACTTAATAAAGTTGCATTTTCTGTATGCTTTGTATTTATATTCACATGATAATATTTTCAGAATTAATAATAACATTTCTGTTAAAGATTTCATTTATCTTCTGCACCAAGGGCATAAGTAGGGAGAACAAGCAGAGTGAGTTTTGTGTAATATCAGACTTTATTATTCGAACTAAGCAGGATTTAGACAGGATCAGAAAGGAAGGTGCATCTTCTTTCTGCCTTTCCCCAACGATCAGGGACCTCCTGGTTGTGTCTGGTGCTGCAGTGTTCTTATTGGGTAAAACACCTTTAAATCTAGTGGCTGAGCACATAAAAGACAACCTCCTGATAATATAATATGCAAAAAACGCCACCAAACGTTATTAACGCCACCGCGCGTTTTTTACGTCACCACACGTTCTGGCTGGAAACGCGCGGTGACGTAAAATACGGGTTGGAACTGCGCGTTATTTTACGGACGATTATTGGCCTCATCGGCTTGCCATAGAGAAGACGTCTCCTTGGCGTACTCACAGCCTGAGTGGACAGCATGTCGTTGATGGAGTGGTCGTACTGCTCGGCCAGGATGGCCAGCTTACGGGTCTGCTCGTCCTTCAGCCGCTTCAGCACGGCCTTGTGCTCCGACTTGGGCGTGTTCTCCAGCAGGTGGTTGCGCAGGGCCTTGTACTGGCGGGTCTGGATCTTACAGGTGTCCTGGAACTGACGCTTGATCTGGAGCTCTTTGGACTGCAGGAGAGAGGAGAGACGGAAGAAGCAGGGCTGAAAAGCTCCCGTGGTTCAGAGCGTGAATGAATGAATGAATGAATGAATGAATGAATGAATGAAGGTTTAAGGTTACAAACAGTGATACACTGATGAAAAGAAGGTGATGCTGTGTTACAAACCGAACGTGTTCCCTCCAGGACTTTTATTTTTTAGGCTCAAACTGCGCTGAGATGATCGCCTAAGCTCTAATATCTGGTGGAAATAAGATGTTTAAATGATATAGCGTCATTAGTAACTTTATTACAGTCATTGAAAGATTAGCTTCCCTTCATTGGCTTCCTGTTAAATCAAGAATATAATTTAAAATTCTCCTTCTAACGTATAAAGCCCTTAATAATCAAGCTCCATCATATATCAGAGCTCTGATTACCCCGTATGTTCCTAACAGAGCACTTCGCTCTCAGACTGCAGGTCTGCTGGTGCTTCCTAGAGTCTCTAAAAGTAGAATGGGAGGCAGATCCTTTAGCTATCAGGCTCCTCTCCTGTGGAACCAACTTCCAGTTTTGGTCCATGAGGAAGACACCCTGTCTACTTTTAAGACTAATCTTAAAACTTTCCTTTTTGATAAAGCTTATAGTTAGAGTGGCTCATGTTACCCTGAGCTACCTCTATAGTTGTGCTGTGATAGGCTTAGACTGCTGGAGGACATCAGGGTCTATTTTTCTATTTTTCTCACTCTACTCAGTTCTACTGTTCTCCAATTTGGCATTGCTTGTCGTCATTTCAGCTTTAACTTTCTGTTCTCTCTCTTTTATCTTCATAGAAGGTACACCTGGTCTGGCGTTCTGTTAACTGTGACATCATCCAGAGAAGACGGCTCACCCGCTACTACCATCTAATGTAGAACAGATTACTAGATCAATGTGTGCTTCTGTGCTTTTTTGTTTCTCTTGTTGTGTCTCTGCTCTGTCTTCTGTAACCCCAGTCGGTCGAGGCAGATGACCGTTCATACTGAGCCCGGTTCTGCTGGAGGTTTTTCCTTCCCGTTAATGGGGAGTTTTTCTTCCCACTGTCGCTTCATGCTTGCTCAGTATGAGGGATTGCAGCAAAGCCATGTACAATGCAGATGACTGTCCCTGTGGCTCTACGGTTCTCCAGGAGTGAATGCTGCTTGTCGGGACTTTGATGCAATCAACTGGTTTCCTTATATAGGACATTTTTGACCAATCTGTATAATCTGATTGATTTTGACTTTGTAAAGTGCCTCGAGATGACATGTTTCATGAATTGGCGCTATATAAATAAAATTGAATTGAATTGAATTTGAGAGGCAGCGCTGCTTCCAGACTCAGCTTAGGTTTGGAGACATGTGCAGCTGAGATGTTTTATACGCAACTCAGGGTTCCTGCATTTCATGTTTGTTTCCGGTCAGGCTCAGTTTATTTTTCATATTTCTTTGTCAGGATGTTATTTTTCCACACACAGCTGTGAAAAAGTTATTTGCCCCCTCACATATTTCTGCTGTTTTCACCCTTTTATGTTTCAAGGAGTAATCCCACCATGATTTCATTTATTATAAAAAGGTTAAAAGTAATCCAACCCAACCCCAAGTAAGCACTCCCCTTCCTAAACCATGAATTACCTGCAAATTACCTAGTTTTTGGGTTTGATTTCATTAGTAACGCCCAAGTCTAATTACTGTCTGACCCATAGAACCAATAAACCATTTAAGGATCAAACACCTCTGACGAAAGCAAATGATGGAAAACAAATCACTGACCTTTATCAGAGTAGTAGCGTCATAAAGTTATTTATAAGACTTTGCGACCTTATAGGAACCACAGCGATAAATCACTCACAAATGGAGTGATAAACGCCTTCAGCACTACTTCTTTATAATATTATAGCAATTTGTTGAATGCGCAAATTACAGAAATATAAAAAAAGCATTAAAATTACGTCACCTGGTGTCATAAAATGACACCTTTGACAGCAGGTAGCGTAAATTTACAGCATTAACCACACAAAACTCAAGTGGTAGAAGAACCAAGAGGCGGACATTATGGTAGCTGTTGGAGCCTATGAAGAATTAATTTATGTTTTGCTAAATTATTAATGTTACAAAGCTAAGGTTATGTGAATTGTAGAGCTATTGTTTATTCATTTATTTGTTTTGCTTAGAACCCTCCTCTTGTCAGTCAGCCTCCTGCTGTGATTAACAAGCAGAAGCAGCTGCTGAGGTGAATCTGATTGGTGAAGGAGTGAAACCGTTTTTTTACCACCAATTAACGTTTATATAAAAAATATTTGAACGTCAACTCAGCGAATATTTCTGTTATTTTAATAAGTAAAGAAAACACCTTTTTGAAACTAGAAAACTCTGTGAGTGCTTTTTATTTTGAGTGAGTCGAAAACCTCTTCCTGAAACTACTCTGGCAAATTATGATTTTTGGGAACTTATTATACTGCAAGAGTAGCATCAACAGTAGCTCTGTTCATCTTTGAACAATGAACGTAAGCAGAATGTTGCTTTTAAGTTTTAGAAACTGGGATGGGAGAAACACTTGGAAACTAAGGCTTCAACATTATTATATCCAGATCTGGAAAACACCAAACACAAGATCGACACGTTTCCAGGCCCTTCAGGAATATATTCCCGACAGATTAAGCCCAAAATGATTCTTAGAGCTGATTTAGGGTTGAAGTAGACGTTCAATTTCACCAACATGTTTCTTCTGGTTCCATGAGTGATAGGAAATTTTTTGTTAAAGTCCTGATGAGAAGCTGAGGAGAGATGAATTGTCAAAAACACCCATTGAAACGTCCCAAACGATGCCCAGCAATTAAAACACGAGCTTGATTGTTATAATGCTGCTAAATACTATTCCACTAACAGCTGAGCAGCGATAAACACCTTCTGACATACAATTCTTAACTAGAATTTAAAAAAAAAAAGTGTTTTTCCTTTCTAAACCGTTACAGCTTTTACATTGTTTTAACATTTAAGAGATGCCCGTCTCATTTTCAGAGCTGGATTTATATTTACTTAAGTAACCTTAAAAAAATAAGGTACCTAAAGAGCAGTTTTACTGCGCTGTACCTTTAATTAAGTGAAATTATTTTTAAAGTAGTTACTACTCTACTACTACTCTTACTGGAGGATAATTTTGCTTCTATTCCCGACTTTAGTCACTTCACTAAAAAAATAAACATGTTTTAACCCAAAATCCTCCGGACCCAGTCTAGCTTTGACACAAGCGTTGTCATTCTATTTTCTACCTGCTGACATTTGGAGGTGGAGTGAATAAACAGACAAGCCTTAATAAATTAGAACAGGCCTCCTGAATGTCAGAATAAAAGCACTTTTTAAAAACAACAACCTTTAGGCAGGTATTGAATGTACTTTCATGAACGCTACATCTCTGCTGTAAACAAAAACATGATAATTAACAGAAATAACGGCTTGAAAACATCAGTGTGTGTGTAATTAATCTATATAACGTGTTTCCATATAGGGAACTGAGTTACTGACGTAAATGAACCATTTAATAATTTTCGCATTCCAGATGTACCTTCATGGTAGATGCTAAATATTGCCGCTGGAAGTACTTTGCACTGTTCTAGCTTCTCTATGCACATCAATTTAAATGTGCATCATTTTCACAAATCAAATCAGGCGTTATGATCCATTACTCAGAACCTTTTCACTATTTTTTTTTTTTTTATAACTCTACCCACCTCGGCTCTCGTTTGAACAGCAACAAAATTAAGAATTTAAATGCTAATCTGCCAGGTATAGGAATTATTTTAAGCTCAACTGTATAAATTGATTTTATTTTAAATCTGGAGTCAAACTCAGGAACGTGCTTTTATCAACCCTCAACATCCTCCCACAGCTTTATAAGAGATGGCAGTGATTTTAGGCCGGTGAGACAAGGCTCGCTGAAGGCTGCTAAATTGTCTAAAGTACACCAGGGCCAAAAAAATATAATTAAACAAAAACCTAAAATTACCAAACAATTATGTTGTGATTTTTTTTCCTACTCTGCAAATTAGATTGCAATAATTTAATTCAACAGTTTTCTGCAGGAAAGGGACGTGTAAATCAATGCAGATCCAAAAACGTTAAAATGTTTTATTGAAAAATTATCCTCTAGCTTGTAAATTAAATTTGGGGGAAAAAAAGACTGACGACAGAAAAAGAAAGGATAAAAAATTTAATTCTGTTCCCAGGATTTTGGTCGATCTTTCCTTTGAAAACGCTTCCAGTTTTTTTTTTTTTACCAATTGCAATAAATTAAATAAAAGCAGAATTTAAAAATTTGCATTTGAATAAAATTTATTGGACAGATATTGTCCTATTTTCTATTAAATCAAAGAGAATGTAAAAAGTTTGGTTATTAAAAGACGAATATATTGTTTTGTCATTTTCATTTGTAAGATTTTAACTAGTATTCAGTAATAATTTTGCCCTAATTAAAAATAAAGTCTCCATCTGCATCAGGTGGAGCTGGAAGCTGAATGAGGTGAAAAGTCTCACACTGCAATAAATGATAGAAAACTGCAGGGAAGAAGCAATTTTATGACGGGTAAAGAGAATCTGTGGCGGGAAAGTAAGGATTCTTCGTCAAATAAAAGCTGAGGCTTGGTTTAGGCGTGCTCTTTTCCCCACATTTTCATTATTTATTAATACTTTTCATCAACCAGGAGCCAGATTACAAATGAGTTTGCAATCATTGGTAATCATAGAAAAACAAAGAGAAGCAGCATTTAGTTCCTAAACTCCACTAATCTGGAACAAACTCCCAGAAAACTCTAAAGAGTTATTTTAAATCAAGATTAAAAACATTTGTTTAGGATTGCCTTCAATTGTTCTAGTTAAACTGTTTTACTGAAACATCATTAGTTCAACTTTATAGTCCAACTGTTTTTAATATTTGTTTTAGTTTCTATTTCCTCATGTTTTATTTTGTTTCTACATTTTATTCCAACTAACTTTAATTGTTTTATTTTCCTATATTTTAATCATGTAAAGCACATTGCATTGTCTTTGTGCTGAATTGTGCTATACAAAAAAATGTGCCTTTGTTTTTTACATTAACTCTCCAAAGAAGCTAGTGTTAAGGAGGAATTAAAGACTTTCTGGGAGTTTGTCTTGCTGCACTGCATCACAGACCTCGTGATTTCGTCATGGCAGAAAACAGCCGATATCCTCCGGCAGGAAAAGAAAACAGAGAACCCACCAATGCAGCCAGAAGGTTTCCTAAATAAAACCGTGGATGAACGAACCAACGGAGGGAAGATGACATCCTGAAGCCCGTGGACGTTATAAAGGCTGCAACGCACAGCAGAACATGCGGCTGCTGCAATATTATTGATTAACGCGACATCAATGGAACATCCAGTTTAAAGTCCTCCCATTTGGCCACACTAATTATTCACAGCGCCTCGTTTTTCCACATGTTCCAACGTTGATAAATGTAGTTTTATTCCTTTGAAACTCTAAACATGACAACGTGCAAAAGAATAGGCCAAAAATAAAGATGTTGAGATGTTTCTACAGCTTCATCGGAGTCCAGCCATGTTAGTTTAATTGGTTTGGTTGTTTTAAAAGGCAGACATCTATGCCTATAATAAAGGCTCCCACAGATGACGGCACGTCGGAGCTCAAACCCAGCAGGAGGTCTAAGGAGCTGCCTGCAGACCTCGGACAGGTTTGAAGGTCCCAGCGGCCTCCATCATACATAACAGGAAGACGTTAGGAACCACCAGGACTTCTCCTGGAGTTGGACGGTCGTCTACATCGGGGGACGATGTTGTTTCCCACCCCTATGATCAGAGAGTGGACCAAAGACCTGATCGTCCTTGTATCAGAGCTCCAGTGTTGCTTTTTTGGAGCGAGGAGAAGCTTCTAAGAACGACAAACATCTCTGCAGCAATCCACCAGTCCCACCAGGACGGCACTTCTCAGTAAAAGGCACATGGAAGTCTATCTGGAGTCACCCGCCCCTACAGTGAAGCATGGTGGCGGCAGCATCATGCTGTGGGGAGGTTCCCCAGGATAAAAACCTGCTGCTAAAGAGCGCCGTTTACTCCAAGCAGGCGCTCTAGATATGAAAGGAGCGGCTTTGGGACAACAGATCTGAAAACCATCCAAACCGAGAGCCTGCACTGCAAAAACAGAATTAAAATAAGTTACATTTTCTTGAAATGAATGTATTTGCCCTTGATTTGAGCAATGTAAATAAGATTATTTGCCAATGGAATGAGTATTTTTACCCTTAAAATAAGATAATTAGACATCATGCACTTGAAATAAGATGATGGAGATGAATTGTTTCTATTTTAAGTGCAGAAATCTTATTCCATTGGCAAATAATCTTATTTACCAGATCAAATCAAGGGAAAATACATTCATTTCAAGAAAATTGTACTTATTTTTAGTTCTATTTTTGCAGTGTGGGAGGTTCTGCAGAGGATCGGGCTGAGCTGCTCTTAGACATGTGACCTTCAATATAATAAAAATATGAGCTGCTAAAGGCTGTGAATACCTAAATACATGCAAGTACTTATTTAATTTGCAACCACTCCTCCACAAAACAACAAAAAAAGTCATTATGGGACTTTTTTGTTGAGTTTTGAGGCTAAATTTCATAGAAAGTTGTAAAAAAATGGCAGAAAAAGTGAAGCACAGTGAATCCTTTCTGGATGACAAAATGCCAAATAATAAATCCACGCATTTCTTTGTCACTGCCACGTAGATCTGATATGAAATTTAACACGCAACATGTGTGTGTGACGTGTGATGAGACAGGACGGAGTGGATGAGACGAGGAATCTGGGAGATGAAAACAGAAAACCGAATGGAGGGGACAAAGAAATGGAAACAAATCATAAAAACAGACAAGACAATGATTTCAAAACAAACAAATTTATTTCTGTGCAAATGAAAATCTAAATATAACAAAAAAAGGTTTCTCGATGCTCGAGAGCCGTACAGAATGCCTCCTTCAGTCCCGCGGCTGAGAGAGAAGAGCGCCGAACACGATGCAGCTTCTACTGCTGCATAAATAAAATAAAAAATAAAATAATAAAAAAGAACTTTGGGAAGTCAAAACTCAGTCATGCAACATGTAAACATAAGTGAACAGGTGATAACTGAACAAAGACGGAAATCAAAAGGCAAACCGGTTACATTCAAACAAGCAGAGCTCGACTTCGGGGTAATTGCAGCTAAAACTCGGCTTTTTTTATTTTTAATTCTAAGGTCCCCAAATTTCTTCGTGCTGCACAAACAGCTTTTTATTCCTTCACTTATCGATGCATTCCTGCACAATCTACCTGATCCAAGTGGAAGCTCATCATTGTGACGTTTCTGCTAGAAGCGAAAAACAAACGCCTGCAGGAAAACTAGGAGCTCTGCAGACATTTAAGTTTGTTTTTAAGCAAACGGTCTAAAAAAAAAAACAAAAAAACAAAACAATAAAATAAATTATACAGTATTTGGTTTTAGCTTCTTAAAACAGAGGAGGCTTTTACCTTTAAAACATTTATGCTTGGTCACTGAATATCTTTGGTTCCTGATAACATTAAAACAAAAATAATATGAAAAGTGTAGCTGCACTGTTGTTGAAAGACTTAAGGACTTTAAACAAAACTCAGATTAATGACTTATGAGAATAGTCCCACATGCTGAAATGACCTTTGGCGTCCTTTTATAAAAAAAAAAATAAAGCACCTTTAGGAAGGTGCGACGGGAAAAGTTGCTATTTTTGGACATTTAACGAGCTGCTCGGTCAGCTTAAAGCGATCTGGCCCCGGATTTCTCAAAAGATTGTCATCGCAATATGGCTTCAATAAAATCAAGTCATGCTGATATATTAAATACGTCGTCTTTATATTATGCTTTAAGTACAACTAGATATATTTTTATACGTTTCATCCTACTTCTACTCTACGCCTCTTCACAACAGACTCGGATTTGTGCAAACAGTTTAAAAAGGAGGCACTTTTCTTTTTTTAACTACGTTAAAGGGGAAATGTTTACATGGTAAATCATTACACGACTATTGCATCGAGCGCAATAAGATAACACACCTACAGGCGGTTGGAAAAGACGGCCGATTTCACCAGCTTGACGTAGAAAACAGTTTTAAACATGAAAAACCGAACCTAGCATTTATAGAAGACCTGAAAAAGCAACTATTTACCACTTTGAACAGCGTCTCATGCCGCGTAAAGATGCAGTCCAAGGCCACATTTTATTGGCACTTTGATATATTGATTTATTTTAATGGCTCAAAATTAAATTCATCTTTTAATCGGTGCAGAAAATCTCACTGAAATTTTTTCGAAACATCCAACTTTTTATTTAAATCCATTTATTGTGAGTCCCAAACTAAGAAATAATAATTAAAAAAAAGATTCTCACTAAATTTATTGGGTCTCCAAACAAATCTAATAAAAATCTTTTTAACTAAATTATATTTTTAATTTTAGGCTTTGTTGTGTAAAGTGTATCTGAGAATTTTGAATTAATTTATTACCTGGGAAATAAATGTGATGCAATGCTTAGAAATATCTCTTCAAAATGGGAAAAACAAGAGAACATGCCAATAATAAAAAAAAAGCTTGATGTGCGTTTGTCTTCATAATTTAGGCTTCTCCAAAAAATCTGCTAATTTCTGCAGTCGGAGCAACATGTGGAAAAGCACGCTGTTGAGTATGGTGGAGGATCCGTCATGCAAATAAAATAAAAAATAAAGTAAATAAAAATCATTTTCGATTCTGGGCACCTCAAACTATTCCTAAAAATTGACCCGCATATTTAAAAACTTTAATTGTCCATTAGCTCCTGTGTCTCTGGGGTAGGAGGACGAATTGAAACTCTTCCACTATTCAAAATGGGAAACAGGAGAAAACATGTTGATGCGGAGAAAAGCTACGAGAAAACAGCTACTTGCCTGTTTAGATCAAGATTGAAATGTAGAAAAGCACGACGGAGGACCTGTGATGCTGTGGGCCTCATTTTAACATGAAGAGTTTTCCCCCACAGAACAAAAAAAAAAAGATTAAAGATTAAAGGTTGGATTTTTCTAAATTTCTCAGTGCGACGTTGTGCAACCCGAATAAAAGCTGGATTTAATTTGAAGCTTTTTTTTTTTCCTTCAGCGGACGTAACCGTGAATCTGGCCGTCGCCGTTTATTGCACCTTTATTGTGACGGGTCGCTAGTGTTCATGGTGGTCTTAGTGAAATCATAACCTTCCTTTTTTTTTTTTTCACAGCTTTTTTTTGTGTGTTTTTGTTTTTTTTCATCAGGAGTAAAATCCCATCATTCACGGCGTTAACACTGTCACTGATTTGTTCTGGGCACTGGCAGCCTAGTGCACACATAAGACGGCTATAAAGAAAAAAAAACACAGGATTGCACCAAGAAAACAAAAAAAACAACACAAAACGGTCTTAAAATAACCATAAAAAGATTCTTCTTAGAAATTAAGAACAACATAATAAAGTCGATGGAGGTTCAAGGAACTTTTACAAAAAGCACATTAAAAGGAAATAATAAAGATTCACTGGATTTTGCTGCTTTTTCCGACCCGACGCTCTCCGCTATCGCCACGGCCGGATTTTTCCCCTCACAAACCTTCCAGACGCCGTTCGCCTCAGCCCGCACTCCCATCTCGCCTCGTCGCGACACATCCTCTCCCTCTCCTCCCTCCTCTTCCTCTCCCTCCTCCTCCTCTCCCTCTGCCTGCTCTCTCGGACCTCCCGGGGCAGCAGCCGGGGCAGCCTGCTGGGCAGCTCCTTCTTCAGGAGGCCCAGGGCTCGCAGTTTAGCCCCGACGCGGCACGGCAGGTTCCTCACCGCCTTCCTGGCCAGTTTTAGGATCACGGCGTTGGCGAAGTCGGCCAGGACCCCCAGCGGGCGTCTGCCGAAGCGCCTGACCCACAGGAGCAGGTCGGCCAGGCGGGAGGAGCCGCTGCAGCGAGCGCGGTGCTCCGACGGCAGGCTCTTTAAAGGGACGGGGATCCTGGACTGCCGCACGCCCCAGTTGCGGCCGGCCTTGGGGAACATCTCGTAGAGGTTCCGCTCGGCCATGCCGCCCAGCACCGACTGGCACATGGCGAACAGCGGGCGGGGCAGGCGGAAAAGCACGCGCATGCACAGGCGGTTGAGCTTACGGGGCGCTTGCTGGAAGAAGCTGCGGGCCGGTCGGACGACGAGCACCACGAGCAGATAGAGCGAGAGGAAGACGGAGGGGGAGCTGAGGACGGAGGCGGAGATCAGGATGATGGGGATGTAGTAGATGCCCAGGCTGAAGGAGAGGCCCAGGCTGAAGAGGCCGCTGCCCCACAGGCTGAGCGACAGGAAGGTGGAGAGGGAGAGCGAGCAGCAGGAGCGCAGCAGGAGGTACGAGAAGAAGAGCGCCAGGAAGGCGAGCTCGGCCGACAGCACCACCGAGGCCACGGAGGGCAGCGGCGGCGAGCGGCGCAGCGACAGGAGGAAGATGGAGAGCGGCATCAGCGTGAGGTTGGAGGGCTGAGCGGCGGCAGAGAGGGAGAGGAGCAGGCAGATGGCGTGGGAAAAGAGGGAGGGGAAGGAGGTCTGGGCGGGGGCGGAGGGAGGGGGAGCGGAGACGGGAACGGCCTCCAGCTCCTCCGGGGTGTCGGGGAAATAAAACTCGCACAGGTCGTCGAGCTCGCGCTGCTGCCGTCTCCTTTCTGGGGAGGAGATGAGCTCCGAGGGGCAGCCGTCGGCCACGCCCCTGCCCTCTTCCTCCTCTTCATCACTCTCAACATGACATATTTCACTGTGATCTTCCTCGTACTCCCACTGCACCCCCTCCACCTCCCTCTCCTCATCTTCTATCGCGTCACTTCCCTTCCTTTCACTGACCTCCTCATCGATCTCACACTTCCCTTCAGCCTCGGTCACTAGCCCTCCTTCCACTTCCTGTTCCCTAAAATCTTCCTCATCTCTGAGCTCCACAGCTCCATCCGGCTCATCCTCACACACGTCCATCTCAATCACCCCTTCTTCCCCTTCTAACCCGCCGTCCCCCGGCATCGCCTCGTCGTCCCAGCTGCCGCCCGGACCCTCCTCAGGAGAAGCCCGGCTCTGGCCGCTCTCACTCACTTTGAGGCTTTTGGGCTGCTGGCGGACCTCCACGGCGTGTTTCTGCCGCAGCTCCTGCTCGCGCCTCTTGTTGTACTCCATCTGGTTGGTGAGCTCCGTCTGGTGCTGCGTGCGGATCAGGTCGGCCCGCGTCCGCTGCACGACGCCCAGCTGGCGGAACTCCAGCTCCTGGGTCGACTCGTGGTGCCGCAGCAGCATGGCGCACTCCAGGTCCTTCAGAGTCTGCTTCTTGTTCAGCTCCTGCAGACGAAGACAGCGGAGTGAGGAGGAGGAACCTTTCAGTTTCTCTAATGTCAACGTCACATATCTAATGCAGTGCATAGGGAATTTATGAATTATTATGTATTAACGACAATGATCTGCTGCTGGAATTTTATAGTCTGCTAACACGACTTCATCCAGGAGAAAACATTCCGCCAACAAGATGAACACAAGAACGTTGCTCAAGACACTTTCCCTAGGATGTAGTTGGACAAGAAAAAAAAACAAAATGCCGAACAATACTAGTGTTACAAGCTAACTCCACAAGCTAGCACTACAAGCTAACACTACAAGCTAGCTCTACAAGCTAGTGCTACAAGGTAACGCTACAAGCTAGTGCTACAAGCTAACGCTACAAGCTAACACTACAAGCTAGTGCTTCAAGCTAACTCTACAAGCTAGTGCTTCAAGCCAACTCTACAAGCTAGCGCTTCAAGCTAACTCTACAAGCTAGCGCTTCAAGCTAACTCTACAAGCTAGCGCTAAAAGCTAGTGCTACAAGCTAACTCTACATGCCAGTGCTACAAGCCAACTCTACATGCCAGTGCTACAAGCCAACTCTACATGCCAGTGTTACAAGCCAACTCTACATGCCAGTGCTACAAGCTAACACTACAAGGTAGTGCTACAAGCTAACACTACAAGCTGGTGCTTCAAGCTAACTCTACAAGCTAGCGCTACAAGCTAGTACTACAAGCTAGTGCTACAAGGTAATGCTACAAGCTAGTGCTACAAGCTAACACTACATGCCAGTGCTACAAGCTAACTCTACATGCCAGTGCTACAAGCTAACTCTACATGCCAGTGCTACAAGCTAACTCTACATGCCAGTGCTACAAGCTAACTCTACATGCCAGTGCTACAAGCTAACTCTACATGCCAGTGCTACAAGCTAACTCTACATGCCAGTGCATGTACTGATGTTTTGGAACGATTTAAAAAGGTCAGTAAAGCTCCTGTATCGGCAGCAGTGAAGCAGTGAACTTCCTGGATGATATAAGCTAATGCTGTTGAAATATTTATGAACACGGATAGCCAAACGACAAGGTTTTGCTCCTTTGAACCACCCATCGAGAAGGGGGAGTTCAAAGGATGGGGGAGTTCAAAGGGAGTTCAAGCATGCTATGACTCTGTTTGACGGATATCCTGTGGTCTGGCTGCTGTGCCAGATGGAGTCACAGGGTTTTTAGTGGCAGCAATGACCTTTGTTCAACAGTTTAACAGACAGGAAGAGGGGTAGAGGAGAGACAGGCAGTGAAGGGCTCAGTCCGGCAGTCAAACTCAGGACAGCTGCTTAGAAGAGCGTTGGCCTCCATACACGGGGTGCCTGCTCTACCCACTGAGCCAGGCGCAGCTCCAGCTGGTGGCGCTATCGCTCTGAAAGCCCCTTAACCTGTCTGCTGGCTTCCTTGATCTTCATGATTCTGGTTGTTCTCTAAAGTTTTCTATAAAAACCTCTGAGGCCATAAACAAAACGGCTGGATTTATACAGAGATTAAATTAAACAAGCCAGACTTTGTTCACTACTTAGATGACTTCAGGAGACAATTACCATATTTTTTGGACCATAAGGCGAACTAAATATTCTTCCAAAGTGTGTAATATCACTCCGCTTCTTCACGTCCTCAGCTCTCTATCCGTCTCTGCTGGGAGGACAGAGTAGCTGGACTACACTGCCCTGTTTCTAACATAAGGCCAAAATAAACGTAACTTTTATACTGAATTAACTAACTAGGTTTATTGTTGCTAGTGCTTACGGTACACTGTGACACAGTGTGCCGTAATATCCATCGAGCGGAGCCGCTTCGTTGCTAAACAAAGTCATACTTATACATTTTAAGATTATTGTACCACATAAAATCAGTCAGTAAGCTTAACTATAAGGCTGACCATAAATTATTGAGAAAATGTAAGGATTTTAAGTGCACTTTATAGTCTGAAAAATATGGCAGGTGAATTGGATTTTATTTAGAGGAACCAAGTATTTGCATGTTTGTATTAAAAAAGGTAAAGACTGTAAATTATTTTCCTTCCAGCTATTATTATGCATGGCTTTGTGTCAGTTTGTCACATAAATTCCCAATAAAACACAAATCAGTGGTGATAATGAGACATAATGGCAGAGGATGCTTGCCAGAGGAGCCAGTCCAGCCCACCTGAATCATACGTCTCAATCAACATTCAGCCATTCTGCTCTGTACAGGGCTGGTAACGACACATTCACCTGATTCAGGTGTGTTGAGATGGGATTCATCAACACACCTCCAGGACTGGACCTGGCCCCCCCCCCTCTGCTGAATGCCAAACCAGTTAATACCTCTCTGAGCAGATCCTGCTCCAGGTTGTGGCGTCCGAGCAGCATCTTCCTCTTGTACTGGCGACTCTGGAGCTCGTAATACTGCCTCTGCCTCCGCAGCAGGCCCGCTTCTTCTTCTGCCTGCAGCTGCTGCATGCACTCCTTCTGGTGCACCAGCCACTCCTGCTTCTCTCGCTTTGGCGTGGACTGGTTCTCGTTCAGTTCCTGCAGGGAAACAAGTCCATCAGCACAACGGCGCAGTGGTCAGGACCACCAGACTCAAAACGTGAGCGTCTGGTTTTGTTTTGCTGGTGACAGAAGTTGGGAGGCACCTCTTTGAGCTGCTCTTTGCGCTGTCGATACTGCCGCTTCTGGGAATCCAGCAGGCTGGTCAGCTCCTTCTTCTGCTGGCCCAGGATGTGCTGCTGGAACTTCTTCTCCTCCGTCAGCACCGCCTTTGTCTGAACAGAACCGGGAATCTCAATCAGAAGTTTAAACACAGCAAGATGAGGAGAAAATCCCTTGAGAGCGGAAGCTGCACGTTCTCCTCCGTCCGTCCCGCTGAACTGCAGCTCCTCTGACTCCAGCCTAAGCTCACCTCCTTCTCCAGGACAGCCTGGTGCTTCTTCGACAGTTTTTCCAGCTCCATTGAGAAATTGTTCCTCTGGTTCTCCAGCTCCTTATCCAGCCTCAGCTGGTGCTCGTCCATCTCCGACTTCAGCTTGTTCTCCAGACCCATCAGCTGCTTCTGGTGCTGCCGCCTCATGCGTTTGTACCTGAGACGAAGCGCGTAGCGTCAAAAAGTCACTCGCCTCCAGAGGTTTTCTCCGTTTCTAAATATTCAGGTAAAGCGTTACGTCGGCGACGTGATCTCACCCGGACATCTGCTCCCTGAGAGCCGACCCCTGCTCGTGCTCCTGGATCTGACGAGTGACCAGCGAGGCGGTCCTGATGGTGGCAAAGTGGTCTCGCCGTCGCCGTCTGCCGCCTCCCCCCCCGCCGCCGCCGCCAGACGAAGCTTCTCGCTGCGAGTCGACCTCTGGCTGGTAGGGATCATCGTAGATGTTGTCGTGACTCTATAAAATGGAGACATTTAAACATTTCACTGAGTTTTTAGGAATGTAAATAAAACTGAAATGAACTTATCTGCCATTGGCTGGTAAAAAGAAACATTTCTTCTCATGCAATTTTTTTTTAACTAGATTGATTAATAATAAAAATAAATAGAGGAAAATAACGTTTCCTCTATTTGTCAAATTAAAATCCTATTTTTTTTAATCCGTCGATAACATCATTTAAAAAAATGTAAATACATAATAAACATTATTTACAGACTGTGCCAAATTATTGTGTTCACTGACCTAAAATCAGAATCTAGCTTTTGCCAAATGATTTGTATTTTTGCCATTTTACTGAAACAGTTTTATTAAAAGCTAAAAGCTCATTTGTGCAGTTTGGGTAACTTTTTAAATTTTCTTTTTGATAATATATCTGTATAACAAACCATGTGAGACTAGATAAATATACACACAATGTAAAGATTTAAACAATATTATGTCCCCTCTCTCTTCACACAAAAGCCTAATTAATAAAGCCTAACTGGGTCCAAAAAGGCCCTTCTGATCCGCCTTCTCCGGACAAAGAAGAACGTAACAAATTATTGTTGCTCCTGAACAATTTCAGCGAGCTAACGCTGCTTAATTTTACAAATCTGCAGTTTAATAACACAGAGAGCCCCTCCTTGCACCTAGAAGTGTAACTCTGGGCTGCCATTACCTCACATTTCCTAGAGGGGGCGCAAATCTACATTAGTAAATTTCAAACACTTGTTTCTCTGTCATTTTATTGCTGTTTTGTTAAAAAAATAAAACAACTTTCCTTTAAAAAAATTTATATAACAAGAATCTTAACTGTATTTTCATATTATGGTTTAGGAGAGACGGGCTGAATTAATAAATTCATCCACTAATGAGGGTTTCTAGCCTCTCCTTCATAATGTGTTTTTTTTTTTTAAAGCCTTTTGTTGTTTTATTCTGTCATTTAAATCCATAACAAGCTGTGAGGCGTCTGGACCGACCAGCGGTTTGTGCAAGACGGAGCTGTTGGAGGTGACGGTGTGCTCCCCCTCCTGCATCATGGCCATCTCCCCGCTGTCGTCCGAACCGTCCGCCAGGCTGTTGACGGAGCTGCTCTGGGAGCTGGCGCTGATGGACATGGAGGGCAGGGAGTGGGAGCTCTCCATGCTGTTTACTGTGCCGGTGCGCAACATGTACCCTTCCACATCCTGGACAACAAAAGGGAGAAACAAAAAAAACACTTAGTCTGAAACATTCAAGCTCTGAGGAGAAAAGTAAATCCATTATTGAAGGTGATTTTTGCCTCCGTGGGTTGATTAGACTTAACTGGCATAAACAGAACAGTTTTTGTTAAAATATCGTCCAGCAGATATACCGGTACAACTTCAAAAACACTAACGGTCCTCTCTAGAAAAGTGCATCCTCTTTTTGTTGGAACAGAAGAGAATCAAATCAAAGCAGCTCGTTTAGGGGATTCTTCATCACCAATGTTCCTTTAGCTTCCTGCTCCAATTACAGGCTTCCAACTAGGGCTGAACGATTTAGGAAAATAATCTAATTGCGATTTTTTTTCTTAATATTGTGATTTAATGCAATTTTTTTCCCCAGTTTAATTTATCATGTCTTTTTAAACATATACAAACAAACTATCAATCTGTTTCCTCAGTGTGCAGATTAGTTGCTAAAAGACCCACAGCATCTAAACTCAGAGCAGAAATTATTGAGCAGAAATGATTGCGTTCTGCCGACAATATATTTTAACCAAAATTGCAATTTTGACTTTTCTCTGCGTTAACCACAAGCAACAAAAATGGCCTCTAAATAAAGATGTTTGTAAACAAGGACTATTTAAAACATGAACTTTTAATGTTTCTATTAATCAGAATATTATTCAAGAGAACAGCTTTTAGTTGATTTGGACATCAATCCTTGTTGAACATAAAGTCCAACCAACAAGCAAGTCTATGTATTAAACTGATTGACCTGTACTTAATGCTATGTATGATTATATAAACTCTAAAACAAGTAATAAAATTAGATTATCTCACTGCTGCAACTGTCTTCCCTTCCATGTGGAGGCAAACCCACTTTAAACATTTTACCAACACCTAATGGACGTGTCTAATTCCCTAATTGTTACATAGCCAAAAATTGCAGACTCTGCGATTTGGAAATTGCGTTTTTTTAAATCGCGATTATATTGAAAATGCGATTAATTGTTCAGCCCCACCAAAAATCCAGGCATAAATTCCCAAACTTCAGTCTTTGTTCAACAATTATTTTAACTATAGATATAAAATTGGGGTTGCCCTCCCCAGGTTGGGTTGGGGGGTGGGTATCTGGCCTATGTTGGGGTCTTAACGATATGTGATGATTACGCTGCACCGGTACATTGGGATCTGAAAGGCGCAGTTCTCTATTTATCCATCGGTCTACGTTTCTACCCTCAGCTATGGCCATGAAAACTGGGTCATGACCAAAAGAAGGAGATAACGAGTTTATAAACCCATTCAGAAATGGACACATGGTTGGTTAGACCTTGTAGAAAACAGAATGGTGAATATTTCCTAATCTCTTTCTTCATCCAGAATTCTCCAGACCTGGAAAACCTTTAAATCCCAGACTTTTACCAGACTGGCTGCTCGCTCAGCCTCACCTCTTCCTCGTCACCTCCTTCTGGCGCCGGGCCGTTGTGAGCCTCGTGAAACAGGATCTTCTTCATCTTGCGGTACTGCAGGTTGTCGAGCTCACGGACGGCGTCCTTGGTTCGAGCGATCAGGTCCATCACAACCGTCATCGGACGCTCTCTGCATAGGAAGTGGTGCTGGAAGGGGGGGGGGGGTCAGACAGAGCAGCAGACGGGAGAAAAACTGTGAAAGTGCTTTTCTGTTGGTTTATGCCTCAAACTGAAGAACTAATGAGCCTCAATTATGTCGTCCACATGTTTTTTTTTTGCAGCTAAAAGCTCTTTTGAGTGAATTTGGTTGAACTCAGAATTACAAACAACTCATGTATGATTAGTTACAAACAGAATAATTTGAGCAGTTTGAGTTTGATTCCTGGTCCTGTGTGTTGACTTCATAGAAATATGAAGAATTTATATAAAATAAAGACATTTCTACCATATCTTCCCAACATTGCATGCCTTATGCGCAGCATCCAACCCTTTTCTGTCGACTTACGTACCTTGAGCAGCACATCAGAGGTAGGTCTGTCCTGGGAGAGCTTTTGCAAACAGGAGTCCACGAAATTGCGGAAATAATCTGACCTGAAACATACAAAAAAAATGTATAACAGTACTTTAGCCTCTGGTGGGGTATTAAAAGTTTTTAACCGATGCTTTAACAAAATATAAAATCCAGCCTGGACACATGTGATAGACAAACTTTAGGCTGCCTTCCTGCCTATATGAACTGCAATCATTGATTGGTGATCATGGATTCACGTTTGTTTAATCTCCCCTCTACTGACTGAACTCCTTGTCCTCTTTTCTTCATTGCTCCTGCTAGAAATCAATGTCATTTTCCAGGAAACATAACATTTCTTTTCATTTTTATGCAGACAATTAGGGCTGAACAATTAATCGCATTTTCAATATAATCGCGATTTAAAAAAAATGCAATTTCCAAATCGCAGAGGTCTGCAATTTTTGGCTATGTAACATTTAGGGAATTAGACGCGTCCTTTAGGTGTTGGTAAAATGTTTAAAGTGGGTTTGCCTCCACATAGAAAGGGAAGACAGTTGCAGCAGTGAGATAATCTAATTTTATTACTTGTTTTAGAGTTTATATAATCATACATAGCATTAAGTACAGGTCAATCAGTTTAATACATAGACTTGTTTGTTGGTTGCACTTTATGTTCAACAAGGATTGATGTCCAAATCAACCAAAAGCCGTTCTCTTGAATAATATTCTGATTAATAGAAACATTAAAAGTTCTTGTTTTAAATAGTCCTTCTTTACAAACATCTTTATTTAGAGGCCATTATTGTTGCTTGTGGTTAATGCAGAGAAAAGTCAAAATTGCAATTTTGGTTGAAATATATTGTCGGCAGAACGCAATCATTTCTGCTCTGAGTTTAGATGCTGTGGGTGTTTTAGCAACTAATCCGCACGGCGAGGAAACAAAATGATTTGTTGTTTGTATATGTTTAAAAAGACATGATAAATTAAACTGGAAAACCCCCCCAAAAAAACGCATTAAATCGCAATATTAAGAAAAAAAAAAATCGCAATTAGATTATTTTCCAAAATCGTTCAGCCCTACAGACAATTGTCACGTTTAATTTCCACTCCGCATATCCTTCAAATTGCAAACCATGGATCTGGTCAGCTGGTCACACTCAACGCAATTGATAAAAAAAACCAAAATCTCAACGAGAAGAGCTGGGAAAGGAGAGGCGTCGTGCCCCGAAAATGACCTCCCGCCCCCCATTGCTGCCATTTCTCACCAGTGATTCGACTGCAACACGGGGCTCTCGTTCTGGGCGATGTGGTATAAGGCACTCATAGCATTCATGTTGAACAGAGGAGGCTTTCTTTCCGCTGCAAAGTGACAGAAACAAAGAGTTAGACGTAAAAACAGAAAGAGGACACAGTTTCCGCGTTGTGAACACACCAATCGGACTATTTTCTATTTTCTCTTACCCAGCTCTATGCAGGTAATGCCAAGTGACCACACATCCACCTTCCCGTCGTACTGGCCCTCGTCCATGGCGAGGATCACCTCGGGGGCCATCCTGCACGGAGGAAACAAGAACTCAACAACAATTCAGCCATTTCCATCTTTTGTTACCCCTTTGATCGTGGAAGGACAAAGAGCTGCACCTCAGGGCGGATTCATTTAGGCTAACTGCTGTAATTTCTGCCTGCTCAATGCTGCAATCTGACACTTATGTGACTTACGTTTCTGTCTAAACAACAAAGCAAATTTCAGTTTGAATAATGTAAAATAAAACACTTAATGAATCCAAGCATATTTAAAGCCAGTACATGTATGATTATTTAGATTTGAATAAATCCTACTCGTATATTTGAGTAAATGTCTCGTGTGTCCTGGTGCACAGTATTAGGAAAACATTTCACTGCTGAATGTTGATTATCCTGATTAGGATTAATCCACTTTTTGAGTTTTAGTCTTATTGCATCGAAGAAAGTTGCCCACATGGATATTCTGTAGCTCCTTTTCTACCCGTCGTCTTTTAAGACAGCAGAGATGGGTTTTTTGTAACTAGGGATGTTAAGCCAATCCAAAGTATCAGCAATTTTAAATGTTAAATATCAAAGTCTGTGACTAAACTCAGCTACAAACACCCATTTTATTTGCGTCATGTTTTGCACAGAGAATGTATAAAATTCATCAATTTTATGTGGATTGCTTGCAAAACATTATCTGGGTTCATTATGTTGCAATCTGGGCCACAGGGCCAGGAGTTATTACACGATATGGGTGATTTTGGTTTTTAATATGAGGATGAATCGACAATCTTTATGTTAAAGATAGTTTTTAAAAAGGATCGTTTTGAACTGGAAATTAAAAGTACATTTTCAGGCCTTCTGGTTTGTGCTTTTAATGAGAATCCGGGTTTGGGTTAAAGCTAAGAATGCGTCTTGATTCGTTTAAACAAGATCTTTTGTCACATGTCTTATTGGTTAATCGTGAATCAGTGACTCTAGTTTTGTTTTTAGTCACAAGAGTTACTGTAATGAGTTTTTACCAGTAAGGTGTTCCAACGAAGGAGTTGGCTGGAGCAACAATAGAAGCAGAGCCGAAATCTCCCAGCTTGACCTGACCCGGTTCTGTTAGCAAGATGTTTCCTGCTTTCACATCCCTGACAGACAGAGAGGATCAGACAGAAGAAAAACAGTCAGTCAGCGGATAAAAAACGAAGGGAAGCAACACAAACCGAGAAGACAAAAGAACGACAACAAAACGAGAAATGCTGGAGGCTGGAGGGAAACAAGTTGGACCAAAAAAGTGTTGCGTAATCTTTGCTAGGCGGCGGTTTTTATGCCTCCTCTGGTTTCTGCTGCGTCTCCTGTCAGAGGAGTGGGCGAGGACAGCGGGGCGCATAAAGAGAGGGGTGAAACCAGGGTTACCTGTGAATCATGTTGTGAGAATGCAGATAGACCAGCCCCTGCAAAGCACCGTGGGTAATGGCAGCTATTTCCACCTCTTGGAGCGGTTTCTTGTGGACTGTGGGAAAACATTTCACATTTGCATAAATAATAAGACTTAAAATACAATAAAAATCTTCATAAATGTTTCACACACACACCCCCACTCTTACCTTCCAGCAGGTCAGAGGCTGAACCCAAACAGTACTCCATCACCAGCTGGAAAAGAGCAAACAGCACGGTTACATCACTTTATAGAGGAGAGATCTGCTGAAGCGGGAGAGTTGTTTTTATAAACCAGAGAAACAGCTGGAAAACGGCTTCATCATCCAACCAAACATCAGGAACTTTGTTTTGTTTCCACGTTGAAGAAATCTTGCAGAAAGCTGCAGGTTGATGATGTTTTTTTTGTGTGTGAATTGTCTGGAAATACTTATTTTGGTCCAAAAGGAACCAGGAGCTAAACTTGAAAACATTTTCTCACATCCTGCAGTTTCAGGAAGTTGCCGGGCTGAGCTGACCGACAGATTAGTCAAACACAGACGCTGTGATGACGACGACGACATGCACACCCCTGCAGAGACAGTCGCTACGCAGATCATTACTAAGACTGAAGGGTCGGTGGTTCTTTTTGGAGTGGGTTCAAAATATAATACAGCTTTCCTGTCAACTCCTCAACAAATGAGGCGACATGAAAGAGTAAATTATTATACGTCTGTAGGTGTTTGTGGTTAATTTTATTAAAATTAGCCTTTCTAAATAGGACCAGATCGTATCCTGAGCTATTTCTGTCTCTAGGCTCCCACAAGGCGGACATGAGTCCGCAGACAGGTAGGCACAGAGCTACATTTTACCAGTGTGTCACATAAACCCCTTTAACAGGAAGAAGTCTGAACATCAAACTGTTTATGTGACACAAGCTGCTCCATGGCAGTCGCAACTCACAAGCACCTGCATCTAGAGCTGCGTAGAAAAATAAATAAATAAATAATAAATAAAATCTCATTAATTCTTATAAAATCGATTCACAAAACCAAAGATCGATTTAAAACATAAAAAATTCCACTGTGAACTTAAACGTGTGGGATGGCGTTACTTGTTGCACAAGTCTGCGGAGCCTGTGCCGACAGGTACGCGCAGAGCTAAATTTTTACGCCCACATACGCGGTGTCACATTTTAAACTTTTCAACGGCAAGAAGTCATCACATCGAACCGAGCTCGATACACGAGATGCTCCAAGCAGGACGTCTCCAGGACGCACAGCATCACCGTCCCTCTCTGTTCTCACTGACAGGCTCAATTCAATTTTATTTATATAGCTCCAATTCACAACACATCTCATCTTAAGGTTCTTTCCAAAGTCAGCTTCCATCAGATCCTCCAGGTTGGTCAGAAAGTTTCCTCTCTAAGGAAACCCAGCAGGTTGCATCAAGTCTCTCCAAGCAGCATTCACTCCTCCTGAAAGAGCGTAGAGCCACAGTGGACAGTCGTCTGCATTGTTGATGGCTTTGCAGCAATCCCTCATACTGAGCATGCATGAAGCGACAGTGGAGAGGAAAACTCCCCTTTAACAGGGAGGAGAACCTCCAGCAGAACCAGAACCAGGCTCAGTGTGAACGGTGGGAGCCTGCTGGAAAAGAAACGGCTCTATGTATTCAGCTAGCTAATCACACGTTTTACCATCTGTTTCCCCGCTTTGTCTCGCTGAACACTCGCCTGCAGAGAGAACGCGCCGACAGAGTCTGTATCGCCTGTGTCGGGATCTAACGGGATCACTGAGTACTGTTGAGTTTATTTCATGTGGCGCCCCGACTACTTCAGTACACTGAGAACGTTTAATATGAGGACGATCACATCTCTTTAAACTCGATTATTGTAAACATTTACGCTCAATGTGGCACATTCTCAACAAGTAAACGGCTCTATGTTAATTTTCAGATGTCCTACAAAAATACTATTTGTCGCAAATCACCGTTGGAAACAAAAATCCACCTTCCTGCGTCTATATGAAATAAAATGGCTGTGTTAATCTTGGAAAATGCATTTTTGTTGCTAGATGGACGCCATGAATGGATCAGAAACAATTAAAACTGAATGAAGTTAGAAATATTCTGAACTCTGACAGATCCAGACTTTAAAGAGATTTTCATTCAACCAAGAAGTAGGAAGGAATAACGGCAGGTGGACTTCAGAATATAACCATGTCTAAATTTACACGATAGAGAGAGAAAACGAGAGAGAAACGGACAAATAAGAGAAAGATGGAGAGACAGGAAGTGGCAGCTCCTATAAAGCTGTATTCTGTGATATTAATGGAAAGCTAAGTGGAAGGAAAACCTTAGCAAACCCCCCCAAAAAAAGAACAATAACCATGTTAAAGTGCGGCTTCACTGCACTATAGCGACAAGCTTATTAAAGCAAACCAGAGATATTTGACCCATGCGACACAGTTTAAAGTCAATGCAAACAAGTACTAAGGAAGTGTGTGTAAACCTCTGAAGAAAATACAATAAGATTAGGGCTGAACGATTTTGGAAAATAATCTAATTGCGATTTTTTATCTTAATATTGCGATTTAATGCGATCCCCCCCCCCCCCAGTTTAATTTATCATGTCTTTTTAAACATATACAAACAACAAATCATTTTGTTTCCTCGCTGTGCAGATTAGTTGCTAAAACACCCACAGCATCTAAACTCAGAGCAGAAATGATTGCGTTCTGCCTACAATATATTTCAACCAAAATTGCAATTTTGACTTTTTTCTGCATTAACCACAAGCAACAAAAATGGCGTCTAAATAAAGATATTTGTAAACAAGGACTATTTAAAACAAGAACTTTTAATGTTTTTATAAATCAGAATATTATTCAAGAGAACAGCTTTTAATTGATTTGAACATCAATCCTTGTTGAACATAAAGTGTAACCAACAAGCAAGTCTATGTATTAAACTGATTGACCTGTACTTAATGCTATGTATGATTATATAAACTCTAAAACAAGTAAAAAAGTTAGATTATCTCACTGCTGCAACTGTCTTCCCTTCCATGTGGAGCAAACCCACTTCAAACATTTTACCAACACCTAAAGGACGTGTCTAATTCCCTAATTGTTACATAGCCAAAAATTGCAGACTCTGCGATTTGGACATTTTTTAAATCACGATTATATTGAAAATGCGATTAATTGTTCAGTCCTACATAAGATCTTGAGGTTCTCCCGCTGGTTTTTATGTCATTTAGCAAATTTAATTAACATTGGTGACCCCAACAGAGCCAGAGCAGAAAGGATTTAGTCTGATTTAATGTCAGACAGGGAGAAAAGGTTGTGTCTTTATTCAGAGAGCACAGGAGTATCTGGTTTCATTTTATCAGTTCTTTACACCCAAAGCAGCAGCAGTGGAGCGGTAAGCCGGCTGCAGACTCACCCAGGCCGTGTGCTCTCTCAGGTAGCAGCCCCGGTACTCCACCGTGTTGGGGTGGCGCAGCTTCTGCAGGAACTTCACTTCCTTGATGATATCCTGCCATTTCTGGAGCAGGAACAGAGACACGGTGAGCGGCGGAGGCACATTGCGCTCCACCCGGATCGAATGCTTTCACCGCTCTCGGGCGCCTACCTCATTGGACTGCTTGCCGCTGTAGGACATCTTCTTGATCGCCACCACCTCATTGGTGCGGATATCATGGGCCTGGAGCGGACGTGCAAAAAAAGAAGAAGAGCAGATGAACCGGGCTCAAAACTGCGGCCTGGAGCCACAAATAAATTTGTTTCTTTAAAAGAAAAAGCTATGATTCATCTCCCCTTTATAAAACTGGACATGGCAAAGCAATCAGTTACATAAAGCTTCCTCTCTCCGGTCCATCTCCTCATCCACGACTAGCTCTTTTTCACCCTTCATTGAACAGGCCTTTTCATCCACATCAGAAGGTTGTTCTTTGCCCTGTTTTTACCTTTTTCCATTTCTCTCCTACCAGCGTACATTATTCAGCTGAGAGACTGAAGCCACTTCAGGCTTCTACAGTAGCACAGCAATGGCTTCCTCGTTGTTACACAACACAGCTCGGCGGTTTCAGTTTCACGCAGCGGTCAACTTGTCACGACGTGAACCGTTTAGCATTAATAAGCTTTAAATACGGAGAGAACTAGTTAATGTGGAAAAGTGCCGTGAACCAAAACTGTCAACCACTACCAGATCTTACAACTCTGGATGTTTTATACAGTTTTCTCGTGATCGGTCTCTGATGATCTAACGTAAACTATCATTACACACTGCAAAAACGGAACTAGAAATAAGTAAAATATTCTTTAAAATAAGTGTATTTGTCCTCGATTTGAGCAGGTAAATAGGATGATCTGCCAATGGAATGAGATTTTTGCACTTAAATTAGGAACAATTCATCTCCATCATCTTATTTTAAGTGCAGGGTGTCTAATTATCTTATTTTAGGGCTCAGAATACTCATTCCATTGGCAGATAATCTTATTTACCTGCTCAAATCAAGGATAAATACACTAACTTTAAGAACATTTTACTTATTTTTAGATCCCTTTTTGCAGTGCAACAATGCAACCTCGGCTCTTTAAAAGGGGATCAATGATTAGTTGAACATGTTGGCCTAAATATGTTGGAATTTTCCTGTTAACTTAAAAACTGCGGTTTGTGATTCTTCAAAAATTGTACATATTTTGTTATATTTTTCATCTGTGCAATGCATGCTGGGTTGACGACGCGGTTGGGTCCTACAGGACTGGAACGCTGCAAAAAGGGAACTAAAAGTAAGTAAAACTTTCTTGAAAGTAATGTATTTTTCCTTGTTTTGAGCAGGTAAATAAGACTATTTGCCAATGGAATAAGATTTTTGCACTTAAAATAGGAACAATTGATCTCCATCATCTTATTTCAAGTGCAGTTTATCTAATTATCTTATTTTAGGCATTGAAATACTCATTCCATTGGCAAATAATCTTATTTACCTGCCCAAATCAAGGACAAATACACTAATTTTAAGAAAATTTTACTCACTTTTAGTTCCCCTTTTGCAGTGAACCCACAGAGTTATCAGAGCTGTTTCGCATTAGAAAATTTAGACAATGCCACGCGGCATGCTGTTAATTTTTAAAACAAAAAACAGAAACGATGAGGCGGGTCTTCATCGTGTTCCTCATGAAGAAAAGAAGAAGAGCGTAATGGGAAAAAGACCCACGTTTGTGCCCGTTAACGGTTCTTTGTATGAACAAAACTGATGAAGGCGAGCGTTATCCTCGCAAGCTAAACCATAAAAAAGCGCCCCTGTGACAAAAATCTAAAATCATCCCAAAAGCTCATATATTTCTATAAACTTGTGCTAATTTTTCCCGTCTATACGGCGCCCCAGCCTACAAGTGGTACGTCTCATTAATCATTTTTATTACTAGCCCCAGGGCTGAGCGTTGTGGGTTTACTTTAATTGAGAAAAGCGGTGAGTAAACTTCTAAGTATAAATAGCTAACATGCTAGCTGTCATTAGCTCAATGCAGTGTACATCCACGGTGACGCACCCCCTCCCCCCCACGGTTTTAATAACCCTGTTACTATTATCGCTTTCATCAATTTCAACTCGGAGCTAGCGCTAAAGCAGCGGCCCTCAAACTGAGGTCCCCGGACTCCCGGGGGTCCGCGAACCACGGCTTGGGGGTCTGTGAAACGCGTGTTGTCGGGCCTGAGGAGACACTGCTGAGGATGGGTTGAGCTGAGTAACACAAGGACAAATATTTATCATCAAATATTTATCATTATTCATCTACTAAGGTGAAAGCCAAATCAGCTAAAATTAGGACACAAGACAACAGTTACATTGAGAATGAGGATCTAATCTCCACCAAATCTTTAATATTAGGTATATTTATATATATATTTTTAAAAACATACATAATTCTTGATGTATTTAACAGTAGAAAAGGCTGTTTAAAAAAATACCATCAGCCTCAGGAATCTAAGAGAGTCCTTGGAAAAATGTCATCGCTGCTAAGGGATCCCTGGCCACGAAAAGTTGGAGAACCCCCAAAGGACCTAGTATACGTCATTTACCCAGAATGCATTGCACAACATGGCGACGTCCATGTGACAATATTTACAGCATTTTTACTGTATTATTTTTACGCATTTCTCAGATAGTCCATAGTTGCGACTAATGGCGGATCCATTTAAACTGAACTGCCAGTTCTGAACGTTTGCCTGTTGGGTTTGATCATAACAAAGGGAGAAAACTGCAGCAAACTCGGCTCTCACACAGGGGGTCGTGTTAGACAGACTCTTTTAAAACAAACAAACATCACAACATCTTTCCGGTGACAGATCTGGCACAGATGAACGCAGGAGACACGCGTTAAACATTCAGACGTCGGAGCCGCGCTCCTAAAAAAACCAGCAGACGTTCTGACAGACGGGGGAACTCACGAAGTAGACCGCCCCGAAGCTCCCATGGCCGATCTCCCTCAGGTCCGTGAAGAGCTTCTCCGGGTCCTCCCTGTAGAACAGCTCCGCCACCTCCGGGTCCTTCAGGCTCCCGGCCCGCACACTCGACGGCATGGCCAGCGCCTGGCGAGAGAGGAAGAGATGCATGCTGGGTGAGCGTCTGTTGTTTGGACGGATTACAAACACTTCTGCTTGGAAACACGGGCTGCAGAAGAAGATGCTGCCACGTCTGATCTTCAGAGGAAATTACACACGTATGCCAAGTCTCCGGTACGGTGCTTAACCCAGGATGGTAAAGAGACGTGTAGAAAAAAGGAGCTAAAGTAGAAAAAAACACAACAACCAACAACAATAAACTTAACAATTGTAGCAAAATAAAGGAATAAAAGTCAGTTTCAATCTCTGACGACTACAAGCAGATGTAGAAATGGTGTTAAATAGGGGCTTAAGTTGATATTAATTCTCAATAAACAAATATGTTATTTATTTCCCCCCATAATGCATCACCATCTCTGTCACATGACCAACAAGATAGAAATAATTGGTTAATATAAGCCCAGTTTTACTTATGAGACCGACAGCGATGTCAACGCAGCTCTATCACACATCCCTGGTGTTTAACATTAAATACTATTTCCATTAATGATCTAAAACCTGTTTTTTGCAGCTCAACATATTTCACCTGTTAAACAGGAAAGAACTTAAATTTGTTGCTGTGGCATTTAAAGCAGAAATAGTCATGTTGGGTAGGAGAATGGACGATATTATCAGCTTTAAAATCCAAATGTTAATCTATCTGAACCCGACAAGCAGCAATCCTTGAAGCCAGAGGCTGCAGAGCTGCGTTATCCTCCGTAGGTTTGAATTTTCTTAATGTGAGCACGTCAAAACAGCACATATTTACATTTGATCTTAAAATTTAAATAAAGTCTGTGCCGTTCTCAGGCTTTTTCCAACCTGGACGCTGCAGAACGCCTCCATGGTAGGCGGCGTGCTCCCACTGCACGTCCTGTTGTTTTAAATAAAGGTTTGTCACCGACGACGCTTTGCTTCCACGTCTTAATAAACTCAAACATTGAATGATGACTGGTCTGATTCACCTCGTTACGTATGAAGATCATTAAAGTTTGACCTTAATGCTGATTACGACTGATTGAGCCCTCAGGAAAAACCCAATATTGTCTTTTTAGGTTTTTTTCTGTCCACATTTAGGAATGGACTTTGACTAGGCCAGACAAAATTACAAGAACGGCAGGGGTTTGGCTCATCAGCTCGGGCGATTGAAGCAGAGACATGTTTAAAACAAATGTTTTAAAAATACATGTAGACAATATTAATATTGCAAAATGAAAAATCTGAGGTGCAACATTAATTATTCATCTTATTAAGAAACACTTTTTGAACGAGGCTTCAACGCTGCCAAGAACACAGCAAAGAAATCTAATTCTAGGTGATAGAAAACCACCAGCAGCCACGTTTATGGCCGTTCTGTCTTTTTTTTAAACAGGGAAAACAAGCAAGATCCTTTTTTTTTTATGTTTCGGATCGACAAGGATTTACTGATCCCGGAAAGTGGGATCAAATGCAGGAGGTGCAACACGTCGGACGTGAGAAATGAGCGGTTTTAAAAGAGCTCGGGGCTGATGAGGCTTCCCTGGCTGTATCCTGATAAAACAGGTCCAGCATGTCGGCGATCAGCAGCAAACCTTAAAGGCTTCAGACCATTAAGCTGCTCATGATTTGCCTACAGCGAAGAGCAGTTAGGCCACAGGATTTCCCTGCGTCTCTGAACCACAGAAAACCGTAACACACCCCTCTCTCTGGTAGCGTTCATCACAGAAGCACACTGTCAATGTTTTAATTGCACCTGATATCGTCTTTTTCTGATTATGTGTTACAGGAAGAGGCGATAAGGAACGTTACACCTTGAATGGGTTTATACTGTAACGCCACCGGCTTCTAAAACCTTTTACAGAAGCACAGACGTCACCTTTAAAGCATGCTTTAATGAATGTAAAACATTTAATTGTTACTGATTTGTTGTGCATGGCAACACAGAGCCTAGGAAAAAAAAAACCTGAAGGTTCAGTCACTCGATTTTACATCACATTCTGGCGTAACCTGACAAAAGAAACAGTTGGTTTGGGTTAAATGGGTCTAGGCTACAGCTTCAGTCGTATTTACAAGGAGAAACTTAACCAAAATTTCATTTTATAATGTTTATCCTTTCTTAATAACCAGAGATCACAATTCAGGGAGCGACTTGACTCTGAAAATGGCTCAAACTCAGTCAGGTTGGATGGAAAACATCAATTAGCAAACAAGAACAACTCCAGATCCTCATTTGGTCTCAAGTCGAGACTGACCAGGCAAACATGCTTCCATCTAAACCAATTTTTAAATTATTAAAATGTATTAATTTATTACAGAGAAGTTAAAATCTTACAATTCAATGTTTAACTGAATGTTCGGTACAACACAAAACATTTGTCTTTTAGTAAGCACACTTTTTACATTTGCTTTAATTTCATAGTAAATAGGGAGACTTTACCGCAATAACATCTGTGTTGGAATTAATTTAATAAAATAGGCTAAATGCAGTTTAATATGATTTCTTAACATGGTCATATTTTGTAGGGCAGGGTTAGTATTTTTGGTTATGTGATTTATTTTTATTCGTTTTTTTGGCCCTCGAGGGCTTTCTATTTAACATTTTTGGCCCAATAGCCAAAAGTTTGGACACCACTGATCTAAACCGTTCTGCTGTACCTCTGGCTGGATGTTAAGCTCAAAACAGATCTCCTTCCAGGGTTATTATCCAGATGTGTTCACTGTCGCTTCATGCATGCTCAGTATGAGGGATTGCTGCAAATCTCTTTCAGGAGGAGTGAATGCTGCTTGGAGAGACTTGATGCAACCTGCTGGGTTTCCTTAGAGAGGAAACTTTCTCACCAACCTGGAGGATCTGATTGAATTTGACTTTAGGAAAGTGCCTTAAGATAACATGTAACAAGAAGTGGCGCTATATAAATAAAATTGAAATTAACTGAATTGAATTCTCTCCAGTTTCCCCGGTGAAGAAAAGCGTCTCCACACCACGATGCCGTGCCATAAAATCCTAATGAAACATATGGAAGTTTGGGGCGGCAGCGTTGACGAGGAGGAAAAGCTTAAAAAGTTAATTTAACGGCTGTTATCATCACCCAGCATCCAAACACAATAATATTGCATCAATTTCTGCAAAAATATATATGTACTGGTAGCAACGTTGCCTTGCAGCAAGAAGGTCCTGGGTTCAAATCCGGGCCTGCATGGAGTTTGAATGTTCTCCCGGTGCATGCGTGGGTTCTCTCCGGGTACTCCGGCTTCCTCCCACAGTCCAAAAACATGTTAGCCTACTTAGTTTCTCTAAATTGCCCTTAGGTGTGTGTCACGCAGATGACGGTGCTAAAGGGGAGTGAGCATAAAAATGATGGATGACAAAAAGAGGAATGAGGAAAATGGTAAATTTCCTGCAAGAAATGTAATAAATGCTGTCATCTACAGCACCGTTAGACAACCTTTAATATAACGACACCGTGCCAAGCTGCAATCCAACGGCACTTGGGAGAATATTTTAAGTAATTACTGACTACGACAATGCTATATTCCAGATTTATTGTGCAGCAGGAGGTGCCTGGACTTCTGAAAACCTGTCAAATGCGCACTTCAGTCAATTTCTGCTCCATTCTAAGGAGGACAATGAGTCTAAAAGCCGGGCCTGGAGAACAAACACTCTTTGAAGAAACGAAGCCACATCAGATGCTCTTTTGTGGCCGTTCTGCAGCTGTTAGAAGAGGAACTGCTGCTTGGTTCCCTTTATAAACGAGAACCTGTTTAAATAGTGCAACCAAAGCCTGGCTGTCTTTTTTTGTTTTAAAGAGCCTGGTAGAAGATTGCACAGAAAGAGAGACGACCGATGTAGCACTGATGTGGTTTCTGCATGTAAAAAATAATAATTAAATTAACAAATGTGTGGGTTTATTGAAGGGGGAAAAAAAGAATAATGGAAATAAGACAGTATGGTTGCAATGAGTATCTCAGCTAAATAATGCAGGGATCATTTTTCCAACATGGTTGCCAAAAAAAAAAAAAAAAAAAAGAGGGTAAAAGACTGGTGCCATTAATTCTGCTGTGAATAACCTGCATGTCAGCCTCCAGCAGCGGATATCTGCAGGGAGAGGCGAGGATCGGGCTCTTTTAGCACTCTGAATGATTTATAACAAGTCCTACCGTGGCTTATGGGATCCACTGTAGCTAGCTCTGGAGCTAGCTGACTGGCCTGGCAGGAAAATCTCGTTTCTCCCCCCCCCCCCTCCGGTCCCCTTCCTCTCCTCCTCGGCTGCGGCGGTCTACTCAACACGGGCAGACCACACTCCGTCCGCCCATCCTGGTTCCAGCCGACCCCCCAGCCATCCCGGTGCGCCCAGCAGCTAGCACCTCGGTGCCACTTGTCATGGGGGAAGCGTCCAGCCAGTCCGGGCTGTGACAGCGAGCCGACCAACCAGCTGCCAGCTAAACCGCACGAGCGCAGCCGTGTGCCGGAGAGAAACGGCAGGGAAAAAAAAAAAAAAATCCGGGCCAAGGCTGCTGTTAGCGCCGCTGCTAGCAGAACAACGTCAACGGCAGCAGCGGGAAAAGACGTTTTTTTTCTTTCTTTTTTTTGTTTTATATTGAGCGAGAGACCGGCTCGTTAAAACCCGCCGCTCCGCTCCCTTCGCCGAACCGCGTTGACATCTCGCTAACGCTGTCGCCGAGCTTCCCCTCCGCTCCGTGGTGTCCCCATTTTGCTCGGCTCTCGTCCGTTTTTTTTTTTTTTTTTTTGTTCAGGACTTCATGATGGCGGAGCGGGGCGGGAGGCAGCCGAGAGGAAACCGGAAGTGCTCTTCTTCTGTGCTTGAGGAGCAGGAAGCTGACCAATGAGACTATCCCCATGTGGCCGAGGAGAAATCATCAAAACATTGCAGTCATATTCAATAAATTAGGAATATTATTGGAAAGTTCCTTTATTTCTGTATTTCTGTAACTCAATGGAAGACAAATATAATATAGATACAAATATAGATTAACACAGACTGATAATATTTTAAAGCTTTTATATATATATATATATATATATATATATATATATATATATATATATATATGTATGTATATACGTTTTTTTTTACCTCCAGCCAATACAAATACAACATTTAAGATAAGATGAAAAGCAACACTTTTAGGTAGCATAAAAGAGGTACTTTTATTCTGACTTCAAAATCTATAGATAGATAGATAGATAGATAAATAGATGATTCAATTAAATTAAATTTTATTTATATAGTGCCAATTCATGATACATGTCATCTCAAGTCACTTTCCAAAGTCAAATTAAACTAGATTATACAGATTGGGTCAGATTATACAGATTGGTAAAAAAAAAAGTAATATCTAAGGGAACCCAATTAATTGTATCAAAGTCTTGACAAACAGCATTCACTCCTCCCGAAGAAGCGTAGAGCCACAGGGAGAGTCGTCTGCATGCAGACAGACACAGACAGGCAGACAGACAGACAGACAGACAGACAGACAGACTGGTTACTTGGGCTTAATCCAAGTAACCCAGAAAAACTGCTGCGGTGGGGTGGTCCAACATCGTCAGGCCTTCTGAGATAACGGATGACCTGGATTATCTCCTCCCAGATTCTGATCACTAACTTCTTGGAAAGTCTGAGGAACAACCTGGTGGCTTCAGATGGACCAAAGCATGACATCTCAGAGATGTTCTGATGGATTTAGGTCAGGGGATCATGAATGTCATTCAGTGGTTTCAATTCCTTCATCCTCCAGGAGCTGCCTGCATACTCTTGCCAGAACCCTGGACCCACTGCACCAGCGAGGGGTCTAAGGATTTCATTCTACTGGCAGTCAGGGTGCCAACATCCTGTACAGGTCTCCTCATCCCTCCATCAATATGCCTCCTCAGACCAAATTGGTGGCTACAAAAAGCACATTTACCCTCCGAAACATGCTAAGAAACACTTGTCCCAGTATTAGTGAACAGGTCCGTAAATGTTTGATCATGAATGCACAATTTCAATAATGTATAGGTTGGATTCAGTTCTCAATAAATTTAACCTTGAGCCCCAAATTGTATGTCTTTTAAATAATTCAACTTAATTGGTGTATGTTTATTTCCCCACGGAGAGAGAATGGTTCAAATGAATAGTAATACGCTTAAATATTGTATGACATTCATGTCCCTGATAGTGGATGTAAACTTCTCACCAGAATAAGATTTTCTTTTTTTTAACTTACACTTTCAACTAAAGTGAAATCCTCATTCTCATTTGACTTTAAAAGGGGGATCCACTGTATACAACGTATATTTAGTCAGGATACCCTGTTTACCAGCTTTAAAGGTTAACCTCTGCATTGAGGATTAATTGTAAAGCTTAACTCTCGACAGGTGAATCATTTAAGGGTCAATCTCTAATGTCTGACCTCCTCCTCTAAGAAACTCAGCTCTACTGATAGATTGTTCTGAGGTTTTGGACCGCACACATTAGATCGGGTCATTGCAGCCGTAGCATCTCAGTAATAGAAACAACCGTCCCTGTGTATTGATCAGGCTCTGCAACCGGCTTTTTCCAAGTCTCATCTTAAACCGTTTATACGAACCTGTTTCTAATTTAGTGCGAAAGTTGAATTTTCCACCTGTGTTGTTATGTTTAAACAGCAGCTGTTTAAAATGTCCTCTAGAAATAGACTTGACAGTACAAGTATAAAGGTGATATTTAATGAGATGAGAGACAAACCATTTATACCTATGCATAATATTAACATTTTATGATTTTATAACCACATGCTTATTATTGTTTAATATTATGTTTATTGTTTTTCTCTCAGTTATAGAGTTTTTTTTTTAGTTTTCAGTTGAAGAAACCATCCCCTCTGAGATGAAGGCCAATCTCAGCCAGTTATTCGTTTTGTGGAAGCTATTGAAATTTTCCACCTACACAAAGAAAACAAGTAGAAATAATTTAGTGTACAATTATTCATTGAATGCAGAAGGAAATGCACAGCATGGATGAATAAACATGAAAGCAGCATTTTCTCCAGCAATGATCAACCTTATTAGCTTAGTTTGTTCTAAATGTCTGCGGCTCTATTGACCAAAGAAGCTATGACTTAGCTGATAATAATGATATTCCTTTACTGTCAAAACAAGTCAGAAATTTGTATCATATCAGAGCACTATTGTTTGCAGACATATGCATAGATAAAATCAACTAGTAAACATTGTAAGATAAGGAGATGATGGCATTTCATGCTGGTTAGTGTTCTTGTTTAGTTTGTAGATTGATGCACAAAAGCATTTTTCACTTTAACTTTATGGGACCGAATATCTTGGACCTCATGGTCTGTATTTGTGATTTAGAGCATTGTCAGGGTTAGAGGAGATCTTATTAAATATTATTATGGTAGGAACATTAATAAAGCTTCTCAACTGTGTGTCTAACAGTTTTGGAGGTGAAGACAGCAGTGTTTGAAGCACGAAGAAACATCTCACCAGGTCTTTGACCCTCTCCATGTGAGTCGGTGAAATTGTGCCAGAAACTTTTGGATCCCTACAATCTTTTAATTTAATGAAGCTCTGATTTCTCAGCAATAGACAGACTTTTATACCTTGAGGAATTACAGGAAAGCAAAACACTCACCATCACTGACGTATAAAACAAATGACCAGCTTTGCTTGTTTTGAAGGACCTCAGGAACAATTGTTTATTTTATTTAGTCTTTTTCCAGACCAGGTAAATGAGTTTTCCCCCAGGAAAACAGATCATGGTCAATCATGAGTATTCAGAGAACAGTACCTGATTTATTTCTTAGTTATAAATGGTAATGGTATCTTTATTAAAATCAGATAAACATTTTTTGTAGTATTTGAGTTAAAAAATGGATATACTACTACTACTACCAATAATATTAATAACAATAATAAAACGTTTTATTTGTGTAGCACATTTTAAAATGTTAGGACTTCTGAAGGTGCTTCACAGTTCTAGAATGAACTGGGTTTAAAACTATCTAGAATAACAAATCCGAAAATAATAGTATTTAAAATATGGCCAACAATTGCAGTTAAGAACAAGGAAATTATCGAGGAAGTCTTATTTGTTGAAGGCAGCATGAAACAGAAGAGGGAAATTATCAATATTTTCCTTTGGAAATTGAAAACTCATTAAACAATCTTGAACCAGTTTATTTTAGTCAATGCTAATAGTTACTTTTATAAATTACTTTTTTTTGCAAGATAGATTAGTTGTAAATATAGATAATAAAACATATGTTCCTGCATTTCATTTCTAGTTTATGTTTCTTGTTGGTTCTGGCTCAGTTGCAACATCTGTCCACCAGAGGGAGGAACATCTGACAGACTACTATGTATGGATTGTATAATAAAACATTAACTAGTGATGTAATTAGTCTGCCGGATAAAGATTAAAAACCTTTTTAGACAGATAAAAATTATTTTGGGGCCTAATCTCAGTTTTTAGTTCTGATATTATCCTGTAAATGTTGTGCTAATGTTTTAATGTTTTGATTTTTTTGGGTGAGTGCTCATTGTGTGTTAATTTTGTGGATTTTGTTGCAACTGTATTGCCCCCAGGGGACAATAAAGTATTTCAATTAAATTATTATGAAAGCTTCATGAGTTAAAATTCAGCACTAACTCTTATCTAAAAGCAAACAAACAGCAATTGCTCATTAAACCAGTTTCCCATTGGTTATAATTAATGAATGAGGAGTTGGCAAACCTCCAGTGTTGTGAATAGTGTGAACACTTTAAGAAAGTATGTCATGTTTTACTTCCCAACACACACATCAGGAATGTAAAGAAATGATTTATTTAGAATATGCATCGATATGAGAATAAAGTGCAATAATCCCAATCTCTCCGTTGCAGGAAGAGATCAGAGGCCTAGTTAGAAGAGGCTTGATGGGGAATAGAGAATGGGTTTCTGGTACCTTAAAGGGGACAAATCATGCTTTTTAATGCCTTCTTTTTCACATTTAAATTATTCAGTCGGAGTTGCAGTCCTTTGGTCTGAATTCCTCGTTATTGTTGCCCCACAGCTCGTCTTTTGCCGCTGTGAGGTGCATCTGAGAGCAACTCGTTTTAATGCCGTCTCTTTAAATGCAACCGAGTCACAACCCACCTCACCCCCCCCCCCCAACATAGCGTTCCACTCCCTCCTGTTTGACAATTTTTGTAGTCTGCTGGGGGACAATGATGAACGGTGTGGGTTGAGTTTCCAGGGCCAATCTTCTCCTCCGAGTGGAAAGTTTGATTTCATGATGAAAAGTATGGGGCCTAAAAGCATGAAATGACTGAAACATCATTAGTTCAACTTTGTAGTCCAACTGTTTTGCTTTTAGTTTGTATTTTCCCATGTTTTATTTTCTTTCTACATTTTATTCCAACTTGCTTTTATTCTGTTTTATTTTCCTATGCTTTAATCGTGTAAAGCACCTTGCATTGTCTTTGTGCTGAAATGTGCTATATAAATAAATTTGCCTTGCCTTGCCTTGATACAGCCGAACATTTTCACCCATCCACTTGGAGCTTTGATATCCTTAAGCATGGACAACAAAATCATGCAGAGAATCAAAAATGGCGGATTTGCTAAACTGGTAAGCCAGAAGTCCAGGGCTCCATCCAAAAACATTTAATAATAGCTCTTAGCTCCCGTTCCTTCAACTTTCATGGGGTAAGAACTCTATTTTTGGGAGGAAAGCAGCTTCGGACTGCTGTGCCGATTTCGGACAGCCTTTAACTCCGACGTCATTACGCGATGGAAACACACGTGGATGATTCTAGTCAAATCAGGAACTACAGCCTTTTGAAAATGTACTACAACGTGCACGCTCTGTCTTCAATCTGGACATTTTCGTTGATATGCGTGGATCATGTCATGCGCCGATAAGGGACATAGCGAGGTTCCTATGCTAGAGGAGCTATGAGAAGAAGCATAAAAGCTCCTTTTCCTTCCTACTTCCTTACTGACTGCGCTATTCTGATAGCACGTATTTTGACGACACCTGACACATTTCCGCTTTTTGCTAAAGAGTCCTTACCCAAAAGATGTTTTCGGATGCAACCCATGACCCTGTTTAGCAGCTCCACAGCAAATACTGTGACGTAATTGTTAAAAAATGTGTTAGAAGACAAAGAAAACTAAGCAGATCAAAAAAATATGACCCAAAAAGAATATAAATATCTATGCAGCACCTGGAGAGACTACATTCAACTTTTCCTGCACTGATGGCACGTCCTCTTTAAAGCTTTTGGTTACAGGTTTCCGGAGACAGGTAAGGCATCAGAAGGAGGTTTCAGTTGCACAAAGAGGTTCTGAGCAAAGCATCGGAGAGCAGGAAGGCAGATATCAGAGCTGTGGGAGACTAATGTGGAAGCAAGTATGTTCCTGAGTAAGAACTGACACAAAAAAATCTAGTTTTGGGTAAAGGAACCAGCGAGGACTCATCCTGGGGAAATGAGGACTTGGAGGCATTAGCCTCTACAAATGATCACCAGGTGACTGAGCGATAGACGGCTCCTCATGTCCACATTGGCTTGATTAGGGGAATTGCATTCAGGTTTTTAATTTAATTAATTAATTAATTAATTGAATATATCGAACACTGACAAAAACAACTTAAAAGATCAAAAGATCTGTAGCAAACATAAGGAATTACCTATCTCTTACATGTTTCAAAATTTTAAAATGCAAAACAAGGAATTCAGAGAACCTAAAACAAAACAGAAGAAGCAAAAATGTATGTGAAAAAAAAAACAAAAAAAAAACAGTAAGGGGTTAATAACTGAAAATCTTCCATTACCTTGTACAGTTTTTTGCTTTATTCTTTTGCATCTTTTTCAGACACCTTTTGAACAACTCTTGTTCATTTTTGAAAGCAAGGAAAAAGATGGAGGGCATTTAGCAAATCTACATTTATGTATTTAGTATTTTATTGCAATAATTACAGTATTAACTAGAAATTCCATATTATTCTTTTTGAAAAAGAAACCAAACAAAGACGAATATTTTCAGGCCTTTTATCTGTTAAATGTGATGATTTTACGCTCACAGCTAATAAACATACGACAACCGAGGGCAGAATATAACATCTAACCAATTAAAAATCGTGTCTTAATGAAAAGTACGATTAATATCTGCTCAAAGGTTATAATTTTTCAAAGGGGACTTTGAAATTGACAAACTAGCCTGAGAAGAACGATATTCTAATTTAACGAAAATGACAGTAACGAGTAATATGCGGCCTCTCTTCTATGTTCGCACAGTCTCCAGTGGTTTTTCACAAAATTCATCTATATAGTATAATATAACATAAAATATGAAAGCTGCTCCCAAAGTTTCCATTTGATGGACCTGTGCACCTTCAGCCCAGATGAACGTATGTCCTGTCAGGCATCCACTTCCCAAAACTTACCAGATTATTACGTAACGCGTACCCAGAAGGAATAGAAGCGCTATACCGCGAAGCTGTTGCATAACGTGAGATGTCATAATTTATTAATTTGCTCTAAATTACTCTTTGTGACTAGTTAGGGGGATTCAACGGTAGTTCGTGTCGCGTTGACTGATTCTGAATTTTTCCCATCTGTCGCTCTGATTTGATGGGAAATGATCTCAGACGCACGTCAGCACGACAACACATATGACTTGTTTGGATTAGAGCTTGTTTATGTAATCCACAAGGTGTAATCTGCGTGTTTTTTCTGCATTTCGGCAGATAGGATATGCACACAAATTATTATTTTTACCAATCTACTTGTTTTTCATGCTGAGCTGCTCACCAGCCTGTGATACGCCACACAATCCAAACGTAAAGTTTTTCCGGTGGTTAAAACAGTAAATTATTCTCTTATAAACTGCTCCAGTCCAATTTATTTTTAGATTACAAGCTTTATATGACGTAATACCTCTATCCACCCAATCATATGCTCCTGTCTGACCTATCACTGCTGCCCTTATTTCCAGAATTAAACTGATACTAAACCTTTTTACCACTCAGCTCATCCCTCCCATCTTAGTTGTCTGTCAGCCTTATACCTCCTTTCACAGCTGGTGATTTGGCCTTGCGTAACCTCCTCAACTTGCCCACTGCAAAAAAAAAAAATGAAAAAAAAGAAGAAGAAGAAGAAAAAAAAGCAGATAATAAAGCGTTATTAGTCCCCCGTCTGCATGGGGCAGCACATTAAGCTTCTTATGCAAACAGATTTCAGAGGAATTTATATAACAGAAGAGGCAGACAGAAAAGGGAAGAAGTTCACTGCAGACGGGTTGCAACTTATGGTCCGAGTCTCAGCTCAGACGGGTCGGCGTTGAACTTCTCTGCTGCCGGACACGCTTCCTGACCCTGAGCCGGGAGCAGAGTCACGCAAAGCTTACAAATGCTGTGGCAGATTAGCGCACAATAGGATAAAAACATGTCAGGGTCTGTGACCCTTTAATACACCCAAGATCTGGTTTACATTATTGTCTCTGAAAGCAAGAAGACCCGCATAAGCTTCTGTTGAATCATAGCGACACGTTTCTGCAGAGACACGCAGGTTCGGAGGCTTTAGGTGTTTAAGTGTTTTTTGTTGCTACTAATTTTGTTCAAATGTTAAAAAAAAAAACAATCACCATTAAATGTGTATAAGAAATATGTCAGTGGTAGGTATTCAGGTAAGTATTATGATCGGTTTACAGCTGTTGTAATCTGCTGGACCTTGTGTTTAATTTTCTCTGACTCTTATCTTGTTTTCAGTTCGATTTTTTTCAGTACCTTTTGGTTCCTGTTGTGCTTCTTTGGGTTTTATTATCATTTTATTCTTGCCTGTGTTTCCCTGTATCGTTTCTGATCAGCCATTTTCCCTGGTGTTTCCTTGCATTATCTGTATTCCCCGGTTCTCGCAACGCGTTCAGGTTGTCACGCTCACCTGCTCCTCGCTCCAGTCGTCATTGTTCCAGAGTTTAAAAGCTCCTTGTGCTTCTCGGCCTCCTTAACTCGTTATTTTTTATTTGACAGACTTAATCACCTCCTGCATGTATTTGAGTTCCACACCCTGGAACATGCAGTTTTAGGAGGGCCCCAAAGACTTTTTTTTTCTTTAATGAATGCATGTTTTTTGCAAACAGGTGTTTTAACCTGACCATGCATTAATTTCTACCCGTTGATACTTAGGCCTGCCTTTCAATCTACTGTAATTTCCGCGATTAAACAATTTTTTGTGTGTATTGGGCACCAAAACTGGCTCTGGCCCAGGGACCCACATCTGTCTAAATCCGGCTCTGCCTACATCACTACATCACTTCGTTCGGATTCCAGAACGCTGCTGTACGCGTCCTCACTAAGACTAAGAAAGTAGAGCACATAACCCCAGTTCTGAAGTCCTTCCATGGCTCCCTGGATCTCAGAGAATAGACTTTAAAATCCTTCTGTTAGTCTATAAATCCCTGAATTAGCACCTAAATCCATCACAGACTTGTTATCAGGGCATCAACCCTCCAGACCACTCAGGTCTTCTGGCTCCAGCCTGCTCTGCAGAACCAGAACCAGAACCAGAACCAGAACCAGACACGGAGAAGCAGCATTTAGTTCCCATGCTCCACTGATCTGGAACAAACATCCAGAAAACTGTAAAAGTGCGGAAAGCCTGAGTTCCTTTAAATCGAGAATAAAAACACATTTGTTTAAAATTGCCTTTGAATGTTCAAGTTAAACTGTTTTACTGTTTTTAAATGTTCTTTTTTGTTTCTACATTCTATCCCTACTTGCTTTAAGTCCTACATTTTAATCATGTAAAGCACTTTGCATTGTCTCTGTACTGAATTGTGCTATATAAATAAATTTGCCTTGCCTTGCCTTGCCTTCAACCCTCGACATCAGCAGAAGAAAAAACATTTTAACTTTGGACTTCAGGTGTGAATTTGTCTTCTAATTATAAAAGATTAGTAGAAAACCTGCGAGCAGTTTTACTATCAGAAACAGAATTAGCTTTTAATCTCCAAGTTGGTTCAGCCAAGGAATTAGACTTAGGGACCACTTTGCGCTCAATGAAAATATTTTAGTGCAAATATACAAAAAGGAAAATAGTAAATATGTACTTATACTTGCATGTTTCTACAAAAAGAGAAAGAAAGACATGGTGGGATTGGTGCAAATATGCATGGTATCAATCTAGGTACTCTGACTGTTAAGTGTTCATCAGAGAGGTGGGTAAAGAGAGTTGAAGGTAAAAGTTTAAAAACAAAAAGTTGTATCCACTGTGAAACGAGACCTGTAACAACATGGGCTGAAAGGCCACTCATAGAGGAAGAAGTCATTACTTCAAAAACAACACAAAAAGCCTGATTACAGCTTGCTAATACACTCAGGGAGTTTTTGGAGACATGTGCTGGGGTCTGAAGCTAGGCTACCAGAGAACTCCATCCCCACTGTGAAGAACCGATGTTATGGTGCATTACGTCTAATTTCAGTACATCTATTTGATAAGGGGGCAAAAAAATCAGGTATTAAGAAAAACAATGTTTTCTCACAAAATCACAGGTGCCAAACTTATTAGCAACCTGATCAAATGCAAAATATAGAAGTAAACGAAACGCTTTTTAATTTGTGCTTTATTTTTTATTTTTTTTATGATGACCAGAGTTCACAGAAAGGTTTAACTAATAATCCATTGCTTTCCGTTTCCCTGAGAAATTCTTAGCTCCTAGTTTTCTAAGACCTTTCAAAACAGGAAAGACAGAAGAACATCCATCCAGCTAAGGTAGATGTATGTTGATGTTCAGAAATAAGGAAATGGTTGCCATAGATACCTTCTCACTTAAGCTTTTACATATCTTCAGTCAGATCTATACGGCTGGAAATGGACCTAAGTTTATTTCGGCCAACCCAGACAGAATGCTGCGTCACAAGATTAATTTTTTTTCCAGAGGGCACATTAAATGTAGAGCCAAGATGCTGTAGATTTATTTATTTAATTATTTACTAATTATTACCAGACTTCTCTGAAAACATTTAGGTTAATTATTTAGTTTATATATATATATATATATATATATATATATATATATATATATATATATATATATATTTATTTATTTATTTATTTTCATTCATTTAGAATTTCTGAGATTAAAAAGCTTTGTATTTACCGCGTGTAAGTGTCCCTCGTTTCAGAATTTTTCTTTTTCCCCAATACAAGGAAATAAACAATCATTATAACAAGCAAATTTTTAAAATGCCCCACAAATTTTGCACAATTTAAATCTGAGTTTACCAGCTGCAGGAGCTAAACCAAACATTTGAAACACACCAGATATTTCACAAAACCTGTTACAGGAAACAAATGACTGGTGTGTTTGTCCATATTTCCCATTTTCTCCTATTTTCATAAAGTTCCCTCAGCTGGAAACCAGAGCATCCTGTTTTTCTCCTGTTTTCCTCCTGTTTTCCTCCTGTTTTCCTCCTGTTTCCTCCTGTTTTCCTCCAGGCACGCCGCTGACTCCTCCCACGCCCTCCCCTTACATTCATACATCCTGGGATGCAGCCGCATCCCGGCTCACACAAACCCCCGAGCATCAGCATCAGCATCAGCAGCAGATCGGTCGCTGCGCGCTGAGAGGCAAAGCTGTCTTGGCTGAAGAAGGACGGCTCTGATTCCAGGAGGAAGAGCGGGAAGGAGAGGAAGACTCCCGCCGCTCTGCCGGTGTCAACTCAGGCCGAAGCTTCATGTGAGATGCGTTTAACTGATGAGCAGAAATCACCAGAAGAAGGTGAGGTGCTTTCTAACTTCTAACATTTGTATATCTGGAGCGTGTAACGAAAATAATTTCCCCCTGGGATTATTAAAGTATTTATGATTCTGATTTCATCAACTTCTAGAAATACTACGAGCTGCCACAATCAGTTTGAAACAGTTAAACTTCATTTTACTTATTCTACACAGAAATGAGCTTCGGTGCCGCGTGCATTTTCCTGCGAGGAGGCAAAAACATTGTGAGTATGAAGCATTTCTTTCTGGCTGCGGTCGATGTCTGCAAACATCTGCAAAGGTCTGGCTGGATTATGACCCGCTGTCTGCAGCCACTTGCCAGCGATGACTCAGGCTGATAGGAAGTCCATAATCTAGTAAATCCACGACATCAGAACATCCATCAGCTTTAATCTGTTTCTTACAGTGCTTTTTACTTCTGAGCTGCACATTTTCAGGGTTTGCTGAATACTTTGGTTGCAAATTTCCTTTCTGAATCAGCTGCAGCATTTTGTTAGATTGCACTGAACCTGTGTTATCGGTGGTTTCTTTTTATTGAATACAATTTTATAGCCTGATTTCTTTTTTTTTTTATGCAGACAAGAGAGCTGGCTGAAGATGAAATTGATGGTAAGTCCAGTACTTATTGCTCCTCACATGTTTCTGCCGGAAAATTCACACACACAATTTTATTGCCTGTTTTAGATCTCTAGTTTTCTTTTTATGTTTGACTCACTAGTACTGACTAGCTGATTCAAATTTATCTTTAGGAACTATGATATAGATGGATAAAAGTGCTGCATTCAAAATATTTTTTATAATCTTCCTGTCTGGAGTCATTTCCTTTTTATAAAATAAAACAAACAAAACATTGTTCCAGAGTTGACATTTTAAACTGTTTTTAGCCCATAAAATGAACGTTTACCAAGGTTATTATTGTAGAAATAACCGTCCTTAGACTGTCTAGACCCTTACCTCAACTCTATAAATTTCCAAAAAGCTGCCAACATTTCCAAATCTAGCATGTTTCAACACAGACAGAAGCTGAAACCCAAACGTATACAACAGAGCAGCTTTGCTGTATCCCACTTGGCCTTCCTGTTATCTGCTGAACGTCTTGTTCTCTCCCACTCTCTCATAGCCAAATTGAACCACAGATATTTCCAGAAATCCTGTAGAAAATACAGTTTCTGTTTAAATATCTTCTCATGTCCTCTCTGAAACTGACATCAACAAGCTGTGAGTCTTTTTCCTTCTGTAACAACCTCTGCACCGAAGAGCGTTGCTGTTAGGATGAGCTGGTAAAGCTTGGATGTGGAAAAAAACAAACATGTATTTTAATTTCCCACTGGTTTTACTCCATTTAGCTTTCCTGTTATCTGTGGAAAGTATTTATCTCGCTCGCTTTCTCGCAGCCTGAGCGACCCACGGGTATTTAGGACTGAAGAATGGCTGACTTCAGTCTTAAAAGCCTTAGTTTTGGTGAAAAGTGGTTTAGTTTTGGGTTACCTTGTTTCAGTAACAACTTTTACATCAAAGTGTGTTGGTAACATGAACCGGTTAGGTATGGTGTGTTCACTTTTGAGTCCCCAGGATTTCTATCACCCTCCGATGTCTCTGTGCATATCTGCTTTTCGCAGTTTTGTCTCTTCAGTCTTTCCTCTCCTGTTCTTTGTTCTTGTTGCATTTCTGGCATTTCTCATCTTTTTACGTGCGGATACGCTTCTGCAGAGCTGCGAGATGCGTTCAACGAGTTCGACAAAGACAAGGATGGGCTGATCAGCTGCAAGGATCTGGGGAACCTGATGAGGACGATGGGCTACATGCCCACCGAGATGGAGCTGATCGAACTCAGCCAGAACATCAACATGAACCGTGAGTCCCCCCAGCTCCTCGGTGTTTATAATTTCACAGTTAACAGATGAAACACAGACATTGTATGTGTGGGTATAAATAGTCTGTGATGAAATGTGTAAGACTGAAAAAAGTACTCTCTGAAAAACCGCCTCGTCTGCAGTTGGGGGCAGCGTCGACTTCGAGGACTTTGTAGAGCTGATGGCGCCGAAGCTCCTGGCAGAGACGGCTGGGATGATCGGCGTAAAGGAGCTCAAAGACGCCTTTAAAGAGGTGAAGCTGAAAGAAATGGCCCGGAAGTCTTCCAGGCTTTATTTTGAGCAACTCCCTGAGCCTCCTCTTCTCTCCCCTGCTTGGTTAGTTCGACATGGACGGAGACGGAGAGATCACCACGGAGGAGCTGCGGGCGGCCATGAACAAGCTGATGGGCGAGCACATGAGTCGCAGAGAGATCGACGCCATAGTGAAAGAGGCAGATGATAACGGAGATGGGACGGTAGATTTTGAAGGTACACAAGCATGATTTGGCTTTGGGTAAATATGATCCATCAGGGCTTTACATATTTAAACCTTGTTGCTCTTCCTTGTAGAGTTTGTCAGAATGATGTCCGGCCAGTGAGGGATCACCGATCACGCCGTGAGAGAACAACTAGTCGCACCTTTACGATGATCCTGCACCTACGGCGTCTTTCTCTGAAGCTCTCCATCAACCTGACTTTTCACAACCTTCAGGACAAACAAGAGGAAAAAGCTACGGCTAATTCAGCGCTGAGAGTAAAACCATACCGACCTTTTCTCAAAGAGGATTCTATGCAAACTAATATGCAAACGTTGACAAATGAATGAATGTAGCAGAATTGAACAGCAGAAAACATTCAGTTTTATATGTATACTGTAAGTCATTTCAAATTGGTTTGATGAAAAGATTATTTTGGAAATAAAGACATTACTAATAAAAAAAAAAATTCTTCTTACTGAGTACAAATTTATTGTCCTAAACAATAATATGAGGCTCTGTTTAATGGATGGTTTGTTAAAAATCATCAAGACACCAACACATAAATTATAAAACTCTTATGCTTTTTATAGAAATATACTGATATGTAAATGCATATAAAATGTTTGCCACAGCTAAAAACTCCATCTTACAAATAATCAGCTTTATTGGAGCTGAGCAAGATGTTTGGGAATAAAAAGAGGTTTTCTAAAGAGAAATGTGTGTGAAGTTCTCAAATGTTTTGGCAAACGGTACGCTGGTCCATTTTCTTCCATGTGGAATCATAAATAATATGATAATACATCATCTGTTTGCATTTTTGTGAGCAGAATCTGAGTAAAAAGTTCCTGGTAGTTTCAGAAACAAAGGTTCAGGAGGGAATTTCGGAAAAGATGTTCCACAGATGTTCACAGCATGAAAGGATGAAGATTAGTGTAAAAAAATCTAAATCTGACATTTATTCAGGAAATAAAAAAAGAGAGTAATTTTTAAGATGGATAAAACAAATTATAATTATCATTACTTCCTTGCTCTGACAGAAAAAGGTCAGGATCCTCTCAACGTTTATTGGCACCGCTGATAAGATGTGTAAATAAACCTTAAAATAACTTTACCTTTTATTACAGGAGGCCGAGATAAATTAAACTTTAAACGTGAGAAGTTAATTTACCGTCCAGGAACTTGTAATTAGTGATCTGTCACTTTTTGTTACACTCCGGTATAAATGTGACAGGACACAGAGGCCTCTTTCTGTAAGCCTGTCTTCAAAATGGGAAAGACGTGAGAACATATCACTTGAGTGATTCAGACGTGTTGAGTAGACGCCTGCTCTCCTGAGCTCGCTCGTATTCACCGTCAGAGAGATAATTTGAGAGTTCAGGGATAGAATCAAGGATCCAAGCCGATCGAAGTATTTTCAGTCCTACCATCACAAACTTACAAACGTAAACTCTTCTCCGACTTTAACTGGGACCGTGTACTTTGGTCAAATATGATTAAGCTCAAGCTATTCAATAAAAAGCTCTCCAGGAGTGTCTGAAGTGAAACGAAGCATCACGCTCACTGTCAAGCATGGTGGAGGGTCTGTGATGCTCTGGGTCTGTTTGTCTTCCAAAGCTTCAGGGCACTTTGTGTAATTGCACCGCATCATGACGTATTAGAAACATGGTGGGTTTGGCATCTGGTAGACGCTGCCCGTCATGTAAGCATGGGTCGTCGTCGGGTTGATCAGCAGGATAAAAAAATATAAATAAAAATTCTAGAAATTTGAATCTACACTCAAACGTTTCACCAGACACGACACAGACCTTTGCTACAGCCAGCTTAGTGATCACCTGAGAGAGAGAAATGAGCTCAGGACTCCAGATTATCTAAAGAGATTGCGAAAAGAAAAATGACCCAAATCTCTGAGGGAGAAAGTAGTCAAATTAAAGGTTGGACTTTCTACAGGAGTCCCAATAAAGGTGGGGGGCACTCTCTTAAAATTGTCTGACTGCAGATCAATAAAACAAAACCTAGCAACATGATTCAGACCTAAAAGTAGCTGAAATGCTAAAACATATTAAAATCAAAATGGCAGAAAATAGTTTTTTCTCATCTTTGCTTTCTGGGGGTGTGTTTTAAGACAACACCCCCGCCCCAGCTTAAAGATGTATTATTATTTTTTCAATATGTAATGTATTCTTGTATTAAAATTCTAAGTCAACAAGATTAAAATGTCCATCTTTAACCATTCGCTGTATTGTTTTTGTTTCATGTGATCAAACATCTCATGTCAAAGCTCATATATTGGTAGAACTTGACTGATGTCCATATCCTGCATTTAATCAGGGTTTAGTTTAGATACCAGCTGCACTTCTAAGTCGTTTATATATATATATATATATATAACAAAAACCCAAAGAAAGCAAAACACAGAGCTAGTCATAGTTAAGCTCCAAATGATATATATGCCCTTCTCATTTGTATAATAGCGATCAAACTCTTATATTTGCTGAGCAGCTTTTGGCAGGTTTCCACTGTTTGATTTGACGATTTTGGTGATGAGGTTGGAAAGCCTCCTCACCATCACCCTAATCTTTAGCTGCTAACAAAGGTTTCCGATCAGATTCAAGTCAGGACCTTTCAAAACGTTAATGTTTCTTACATTGAGAGGAGACACGTTGGTAAAATCAAGAGATTACTTTAAACTAGAACCTAAAGTTAAGTTTGGACTAATTTTTACTTGCATATCAGTCAATGGTTTGTATTCAGTCAACAAAGCTAATTTGGGTAAAATGGAAACAAGGAAACCACTTTATATGTTTAGTGGCCATGCAGAAAATGTTGTTTCCAGGAGTAAGAACTAAAAACTAAGGCAGAAATCTTTTGAGTTTTACGCCCCCAATGTCTGCAAAACATCTTCAGCCTGAACTGCAACTACGACAATTAGTATTCCTGAATGAATTTAAAACAATGGTGAAATCCCTAGAGTCTTGTCTGTGCAAATGTTTGTATTTTTATATAATTTATATACAATTAACTAGTCTGTCTATTCTGTGACTGTTGCACCATGTTGCTGCTGGGATCTCGGTGCGAAAAACTTTTTAAATACAGGATATTAATGAATTTTTGGGTTGAGAGTAAAAATTATTTATATCTGGAATCAATTCATGTTTTTTTTCTTTTAAGTTTGAGATTTATGATAGATAGATAGATAGATAGATAGATAGATAGATAGATAGATAGATAGATAGATAGATAGATAGATAGATAGATAGATAGATAGATATCTTTATTGTCATTTTGTATGCACAAAGTGCGTAGAGAACGAAATTTCGTTTGCATACAGCTTGAAAAAAGTCACTCTAGAAATCACTCTAAAAATCACAGTAGATTGCACTGTTTTTAATTTTCCTCTAAACTGATATGTGCTTTAATTAATGAATTAATGAAAAGACTGAATAAAAAGGCAAAAGATAAAATCCAGCATAATGACAATTAGTATTTATATACACATCTAAACATTGCTAAGATTGTTTTATGGATTTCTTGACCAAATGGAGAGATTTGTAAATCAAAAACACAATTTCTGCTGCTCCTGTGAAAGCAGAAAATTTCAAAAGCTGCTCAAGCTTTAGAAAAAAAGCTGCATCAATATTATATATTACATATTATAACTCTTGCATAAGAGAATTAAAACCATTGGGGGTAAGAGAGATAAAAAATGTTCTATATCTAACTATCCCATTTTTCTGGTATATCACTACATAAACATGAAATCTTTGGTTCCACCGCTGACCTATGGGACAGAAGTTTCTCGTGCTTCATCTTCTAATACTTTGTCAGAAAGCTCCAAATCCTTTTGGGGCAGAGATTAAATGCCTGGTTTGGAAATTTGGAAAGTGGACAGGGACTCTCTGTCCGTTCCCGTGTGGACTCAGCAGACATGTGGACAGATGTTGCAGCAGAACAACAAACTGTGCCGAGCTTGAAACCGACAGGCAGATGGGGCGCCGGGGGGCTTATAGTGCCAATTAACCAGAGTAAAGCGGTTCTCTCTGTGAATAGCCTGAACCCAAAACACATCTGTGAATCCCTCTAAACAGACTGAATACAAACAGTGATATTATTCCCATAAAGCTTCTGGGGATTTTCTCCTATTCTGGGGATTTTCTCCTATTTTAAAACTGTTTTCAGGACTTTTTTTTATTATATATTGGTGCGTTAATATGAATTTAGTATGAGTACAGGTGCGTTTAGAGTGCATTGGCTCTGTTTGTGTTGATGGAAGAGACAGAGATGTGTCCAGAGGAAGAATCAGATGACGTAATGACGGTTACTGTGCCTTTGCTCTGATCCTTCGCTGATCCCCCCCGATCCTAACATCAACCTTTTTTTTTTTTTTTTTTTTGCATTAATCCAAACTAATCTCTCTCTTGGTCACTCTCAATCCCGAGGAAGCCATTCCACCCAGAAGCTTGGTTTCGTGTCAGAGACGCAGGTTTAACCCTTCAGCAGTCTTCATCCACGGCCAGTTTCATTTGCTTTGTTGCCAAACTGCTGCTAATCTCTCCGAGTAGACAGAGCTGAACGCTGGCCGGGCTCATGCGAGATTACCTGCGTCGTGAGGGTTAACGAAGCTTATCGCAGACGTCTTTTCATGTTTAGTTTAAATTGGAGTTTTTTTTTTTTTGTTTAATAACCTGTATTGTGTAACACCAAAGCTATGCAAAGAATGTTGATTAAATTCACGCGATTAGGACGGATCAACCTCAGTTTCAGCATTACAGCAAAGTTGGTTAAATAATTCAGAATCCCTTTTATTTTTAGAATGTAATTACTTTGGTATCAGAGATTAAGTATAAAGATAATTAAATTATCTCAGTGAACAGAACATAAACTGTCCTTTTTTAAATAGCAAAGTTGGACTGAGTGTATGAAACGTAATGTTTCTAAGCATTTTAATTGAACATTTATGGTCCAAGGAATCAAAGTGTGTTTAATATTAAACATTATACGTCAGTATTGTTAATATGGGCGACTGTGGCTTGATGGGTTGAGTAGTTGTGGGTTTGATTCCGGCTTTCGCCTGTCAAAGTGCCCCTGGGCAAGGTACATAACCCCTAGTTATACCGATCTGCGTATCAGTGTATGAATGTGTGCGTGTTAGAGTTTGGGTGAATGTGGCTCTGAAAAAGCGCTTCATAAGTTCAGTTCAGTTCAGTTAATTTTCCTGTATGAAACACGGTGGTGGCACCATTAGGATGCTTTTCTTCAGCGGTGACAGCGGAGCTTGTAAGAGTTGAAGAGAAGATAGATAGAGCTGAAAAAAAAGGCAATCCTGGAGTAAAACATATTAGAGGCTACCAAGGAGTTATGACTGGGGTGGAGGTTCTTTTTTTTTTCAGCAGGACAATGACTATAAAGATGCAGCCAGAGCAACAACGGGATGAATCAGACCAAAGCAGATAAAAGCAGATAAAATAAAGTGAGATGAGAGGAGATTAGATGAGGCAGGATGAGGTGATTTAAGATTTGATGAGTTGAGATGGCGGGATGAGATAAGAGGAGATAAAATGAGATGTGATGAGATAATAAGATTAGTCAAATGCAGAGGTGGGCAGAGTAGGACAGAAACTGTCCTCAAGTAAGAGTAGCACTACTTCAAGTAAAAGTAAAAAGTTGTCAGCCAAGAAGTTACTCAAGTAAGAGTAAAAAAGTATTCAGTGAGAAGGCTACTGAAATACTGAGTATCTAATCATAACAATTGATGATTTAATATTTAAAAATTAAGTAGTCGAACAGACAGAAATATAAGGTTATGTGCAAATTCTGGTAAATTAAAGACAAAAATGAAAAAATATACAAAGAATGACATAATACAAAACAACTCATTCAGGCAGAAGAATCACTTCATCATTTGCTTTTCAACATAAAACGTGAAAGCAATACTTACAGCAGTTAATGTATATACAGTATGTTAGAACAGTGCAAAGTGTTTCCAATAACAATGTCTACTGTTTACTGTACGTTCATCTGACCTCCAAATGTTTCAATGAGCTCAGCAGATAGAAAATAACATTAAAATAACAAAGCTTGTGTAGAAATAAGAAGTCTCACTTCAACATAAACTCCAGATTTTTCTCTCCTGGTGAATTTTTGGTTAAAACTAGTATGTTCTTTATTCATAAAGTTACTTGCAGTAGTAGCCAGAAGTTTTACTCAAGTAAGCGTGGCGATACTTGAGTAATAATAATATACTTATACTTTTTACTTTTACTTGATAATAAAATAAAGTAAAAGTAAAAAGTACAGTGCAATTAAACTACTTATAAAAGTAGAGTTTGTTCAAAAAGTTACTCAAGTAAATGTAACTAGTTACTAACCACCTCTGCTCAAATTTGATGATAATATCGGATGATAAAATGAAATAAAATAAGATGAGAGGAGATTGGAGAAAATGGGATTAGATAAAATGTAACGAGATGAAACAAGATGCATGATGATGCAGCAGGTCAGAGAGGCAAGAAGGGGCAAGGCAATGGACATCTTTAAACACAAATAAAATAACTTTAAAATGAACTCTAAAGTGCATGGGAACCCAATGGAGTGAAGCTAAAATGAGGGATATGTTCTGATTATGTGTGCCGGATAAAAGAGGCGCTGCAGCACTTTGCATTCTCTGAAGTTGGTCTGCATAGGAACCCTAACCCTCACATGAAGTGCATTACAATTATCCAGGCAAGTAGGAATAAAGGCCTAAAATATCATAAATTAAATTAATGATGCTGTTTCTATAGTGTTTCTATAGTGGAAGAATGTACTCTACATTGTACTTTATATGTACTTTACATTGGTTCATTAGATGTAAATCCCAATGTTGAAGTTTGCGGTTGTTAGTTAAAGGGATATGAATATATTTGGAAGAAACTATTTGCTATCTATTAGTAAGTAGAAGGTCCTTTAACACTGAGTTGCTTTGATGATATTACAAATTCAGTGCATTTTAAACATTATGTGTAACATTTGAGTTCAGACTGAATTCACTTGGTTCTTCAAATACAAAATTTAAACAGGTTAACAAATAACATTGGAAATAATAATTATGGCTTCCAAGAACCTAGTATGATGGACTGAATATAAGATAGTAGCTTAAAATTTATTTGAGTAGTGTTTCACAAATAATCTTTTAGTTATTGAGCAGTATTTAAACAGACTTTGGCATAAATATTTATTATCCTCCTTAATTTGACTGAATTTAATCATTATCCTGGAACTTGGCTAACTTTAGGCATATTAGACCCTGTCTGTCATTTGCTGTAGCTAAGATCTTTTTGCATGCTCTAATATTTTCCCACCTGTACTGTATCACCTGTTGGGGACAGGCTTCCTGATGATATCAAAACCTGTGCTTCTCTAAGGAACATTAAAATGAACTAAAACAACTACTAAAAAGCTCTCAACACGGTAACCATAAATTTTTCTGTCCATAGTTTGAATAAACTGATATTCCAAGACTGTTAATGGGTGATGGGTGAGTGTCATATTGAACTTCTTCTGTATGTTTGCTGTTTTTATCTGATGAATGTGGCATGGAGTTAATATGAATTGTGCCTTGCTTAAGGGACTGCAGATGCAAATTAGCCTTTGTCTAACTCTGGTACAATGCATCAAATGGTAACATTTATGTTTTAATTGTACATGGTTTTTAAATAAACTTTTTTTTAAAAAAAAGATTTGAATCTATGTTCAGGAATAAATTAAAATGAATGAAGTGGACTGTAAAAAAATGATGTGATTTGGACATATTTAGCTTCAGATTACGAAGAAATTGTGTTTGACAAAAAAAAAAGTTACATTTTTACTTGAAATTATCTGAAATTGATATTTTAAGCCAGTAAATATTTAAATTATAATCATTGCAAATGGCTTTTCTTTCACTATATTGATGAAATCATAAACTTCTCCGCTCAGATAAAAAAAACTACAACTACAGCATGCGATAAGGTCCAATGAACGGAAGCCTAGAAAGGACAATCTGTGAGTATTGCGGAAAATGTGTAGTTCTGTTTCTCTTCGACTGAAATTATTTCCGAAGCGTAATTCATGAAGTGCGGACTTGTTTAAAAGTCAGACCCCGGGTAAGAGGAGTCTGATTATACAGACATTTATCTGCCGACTTGCTGAGATTAACTCTAAATGTGTTAACTCTGCGTTTACTCAGCAGGCAATGCTAGCGCTAGCTAGCTCTGCTGCTAACGTCTGGCCATCAGAGGTCAGAGCAGTTCATGCTAAAATTAAGCCAGGATTACTTTTAAAACCGCTCCGAGAAACCTCCACAAGTTTGTTTAGTGTTTAATAAAGTTGTTATTCTGGGTAGAAATTCCTTTTTAAAATGTATGTGTCTCATTGACTCGATTCAAAAAGATCAACTTTAGACGATCAGCCGCTTTCCTGCAGGGTGTCCAAACTGGGGTTCGAGGGCCATTTGCGGGCGGGTCTTGAAATTAATTGGTGCGTCCAGCAATCACTGTTGTTGTTGTTGGTTTTTTTTGTTGTTGTTTTTTTTTACATAGTAATTAAATTAATTGTAATTGTAACATGTGAATTTCTCCAATATGAGATCAATAAAGCCTATCTTATCTTATCTTAACATTGCTGGTTCAACACAAGTATTTTTTGTGGGCCTAATTCACTCCTAAAGGCCCACAAATCAAGTTTTTAATAGACTGTTGACTGATAAATGATTTAGTTTCTGATCTTGAAATGAATTGGTGCGTCCACAAGCACTGGTGGTTATTTTATTTTTCATTACATAGTAGTTAAATTCATGTTAAATTGTGACATTGCTGGTTCAACACAAAGTATTTTTTTCCCTCTTAAAGGCCCACAAATCAAGTTTTTGTTCTGTTGACTGATAAATGATTTCGTTTCTGATCAAAACAATTATTCGTTTCTTTAACAAAGAGAAAACCTGAACCTTTAACTTGATTTAATCAAAGGAATAACGTCTCTTTTTTTTTGTATTTCTCTTCTTTTTATCCTCATAGACCTCCACTGATGCTGACCGGACGGAGAAACCTGTCTAGGACTCTTTCATTGCTCACAAGCAGACGACTTTTGATCAGTAAAAGTTCAAACTTTAACACAGCGCTATTCTCCTCGGCCTCATCCATCGTTCCATCGTGCCGCCCGTCACCCACGCGCAGCCTCAGCTTCCTGACAAGCAGGCGGACCTCAGCTCTGCCGCGTTCCTCGGTTAATTCTCCCCCCAGCTGCCGCTTCTCCCTTCCTGCTCGCCGCACCGATCCAATGGCGCTCCGGGATGTTCTGCAGGTTCTGGAGCAGCTTGCTCCCCTGTCGCTGGCCGAGTCTTGGGACAACGTCGGCTTGCTGGTGGAGCCCAGCAAATCTCGGCCGATCAAAACCATCATGCTCACCAACGACCTCACCGACGCCGTCATGGAGGAGGCAGAGGCCCTGCGCTGCGACCTCATCGTTTCGTATCACCCGCCGCTGTTTCGGCCAATCAAACGGCTTGTTCAGAAGGACTGGAAGCAGCGACTGGCCATCCGGGCTGTTGAGGCCGGGATGGCGGTCTTCTCGCCGCACACGTCATGGGACAGCATGAAAGAAGGCGTCAACGACTGGCTAGTCGCGGGTCTCGGTAAGATGAAATCATAAACTTCTCCGCTCAGATAAAAAAAACTACAACAACAGCATGCAATAAGGTCCAATGAATGGAAGCCTAGAAAGGACAATTTCTAGGCTTCCGTGAATGCGACGTCTTATTTAGACGTCTCATTCACATTTTCTCCTCAGACTTCATGATTTATTGGGATTTTATGAGACAGACCAACATGAAGTAATGGAGAGTTAGGAAGTGGGAGGAGACAGATACATTAATTTATTTCTCTCTTTTTTTTTTAACAAGTAAAACTCTTTCAAGCAAAGTTTGGGCGGACAGCTTCCACAAACAGCAGTTTTCAAGTCTTGCCACTGATTCTTAGTTGGATTTAGGTCTGGACGGTTTTCCTTCACACATGGCTTTTTACATGGAGGCCAAAAAGTTAAATTTTGGTCTCATCTGGCCACTTTCCCTTAGTGGTCAGATTTGTGGACTCCATAACTTGTACCGTATTTGTTGGACTATAAGGCGCACTTAAAATCCTTAAAGTTTATCAAAAATTGATTGCGCGCCTTATATATGATTACCGTTGTGCTTACTGACCGATTTTATTTATTATTATTTATTTATTATTTATTTTATGTGCTACAATGCGTTCCAAAATATGTTTAAATGTGTAAGTACAACTTTGATTAGCAACAAAGTTGCTCCACTCAATGGATATCCTAAGCATTACGGTACACTGTGTCACTACCTGAGGACCCCTGAGCTGTCTACAAGACTGCCTGACTGTAATGTCTAAACTAGAGGTGCATTCATGTAAGGCAGCCTGGAGTACACGCTAACAACAATAATCCTAGTAAGTTAATTCAATATAAAAGTTTAGTTTATTTTGGCCTCATGTTAGAAACAGGGCAGTGTAGTCCAACTACTCTGTCCTCCCAACAGACGGTGTAACCAGACTTGATTTCTCTAATGAAAACTGGGGACGTCTCTGAGTTTGTTAAATCTGCAAAATCTCTGCCCGGGGGTTGGTTTGTTTTGTCTGAACTAAAACGCCGACGGGTGGGGTGGGGAAGGTGCGTTCAGTAAAGCTCTACTACGCCGGGACAGCGGCAGTAAATACCTCTTGTTGTGCTGAAATATTTTTACTCCATCACTGAAATCTGGGACATTTGCGGGGACAGGTCATCCAAAACGGGGACGGAGTGATATTACTCACTTTGGAAGAATATGTTAATCCGGGGGGCCTTATATGTGGATGACGACACAATAGACACGTTAATTCACGGTGCGCCTTATGGTCCTAAAAATACGTTAGTTCTGTCTGCCTCTGAGCTGCTTATCGCACAAAAACTCTCCCTCTCTGGGTTTTAGGTTTAAGTCCACACTAGGCAGCCATTTCTTCGTAGATTTTCATTTTTAGATGATCGGAGCTCAGAGAACTCTTCAGAGATTGAAATATTGTGATCTAACCTAACTCGGCTTTAAGCTCCTCCAAAACCTTATCCCTGACCGGCGTGCTTTGCTCCTTGGTCTCTAACAAACACCTAAGAACAATTTGGTTCAACGTACCGATTAGGGGACTTCTGAAGAGAGTTGGTAGCACAGCGTCTTATTTAGGCGTATCAGAATCCCTAAAGAATGAATCAGTGGACTTTATAAAACCTTCTACCATCTTCTTGTCATGCCACATCTCAAAGAAATACATTGAAGTTTGAGGTTGTTGACCAAAATAATACCAAAATAATAATAATAAAAAAAAAAAACTTGAATGGTTATGAATACTGTTGCAATGTCCCCTCTGGTCTTTGTCAGGCAGTGGTCAGGTGTCTGTGCTCAGTCAGGCCTACAGCGCCGCCTCCCACAGTCACAAACTGGAATTCATGGTCAAAACTGCAGAGGAGCTCAACGCTGTTATGGAGGAGCTGAAGGCCTGTGAAGGCGGAGCAACGCTGCAATATTCAGACAGAAGGTGGTGTGACTGTTTTTAAGCACTTATGCAGCGTTATGTGTGTAAGGATCTGCAGCTTGCATGCATTACGAGCATGCATGGTGCAGCATTTTTAAAAAAAGATGCAAAAAAACAGCTTTAAGCTAAAAAAAAGCTTAATTTTTAGAGGCCTCCGATGAAAATAACAGGCTTTTCTTGCCTCACCACAGAGCAGACGGCAGCGGTTTCCATGTCAGCCTCACCTGCAGCGACTCAGCACTGACCCCTATTGTCCAGACGCTGTTAAGACACAGCGCTCCCAGTCAGTCCCTCTGCATCCTGAAGTTGGAGAAGGTAAACTATCAGCGTTTCATGCTGATATTAACACAGGAACCATAAGAAATATTTTTTTAATCCAATAGATATCTTTAAAAACAGGGGTGTCAAACTCATTTTGGTTGAGGGGCCGCATTCAGCTTAATCTGATCTCAAGAGGGCCACACGAGTTAACTCATTGCAAGATTAAATAGAACTAATAAAAGTGGACTTGTTCATTTTTATATTAAGTTAATTTCACTTTTACACAATATATTATGAATAACCTCAGCGTTTTTAAGAAAAGTATGTGCAATTTCAACAATACTTTTACTCAGTTAAACATTTACTTGTGCATTATGCATAAGAACTGATCACAGTGATTATACAATGTTGAAAAACATTTATTCACATTTTTTGGAACTTAAAAACACTGTCCTGCATGACAAAATACATCAAACAGATAAAAATTAAGAAATGATTTTTCCACACCTGAAGCTTAATCTGCTAATTAAAACACAGCGCCCCTCATGGACAATATAGGAACTGCATATTTTCAATTAAACAAAGTACATATTTTTTTCAATAATTGTTTTAACATTCTCTTCCTTTTATCTTGTCCACTTGTGAAAGTCAAATCTGATGAGCTCTTTGTGGCATCTTATTGCCACATTGCCAGACAGGAAACTGGAAAAAAAAAAAAGATTTTTTTTTTTATATAATGATAATGCATTTTGCCACAGGGCCGGACCAAATTGTTCGGCGGGCCGGATCCGGCCCGCGGGCCGTATGTTTGACACCCCTGTTTAAAAACAACAACAACAAAAATAATTCAGAACTGAAAGAAATCTGTGGCTTTTAATGTTTTTCTTGTCAAATCAGTGAAAGGAAAGAACAGATGTGATGCAATAATGTTTTATAGTAGTAAATCTCCACCTCCACCCGCAGCCACCTCTCCCAGGCCACGGCCAAGGGCGGCTCAGTGTTTTGGACCATCCGGTCACAGTGGCTACAGCTGTGGAGAAGATGAAATCCCATCTGGGTTTAGTTAATCTCCGTTTGGCCCTGGGAGCAGGGAGGACACTAGGTGAGGAAAACCGGACACACACACACCCCCGTAACGAGCTGCTTTCTGGCATTTAAAGCTCTCTGTCACTGAAAGATGTGCACCGATCACCTGTTGTCTGTTGAGCAAGGGTTAAGTTATACGTCGCAGAAATAAAAGTGAGGCCAAATTTGATGTATGTTCCTTTTTTATGCACTCACTGTGAGAAAAGCTGCCCTGGATCATAGCTGCTTGAGGGCTCCATTTTCTTTAATTTTCCTGTAATTAATAAAAAAAGGTTAAAATTATCCAAATCATTAATCGTTTATCTGTTATTAATATTGTTTTTTTTTTATATAAGAGATTATGACAAACCTAGCTCTCCTTTAAGGTTAGGATCGTTTTTCGTAAAAATGCACATTCTCCTTTTTGTGTTTTTGTTGTTTGGTTCTGTATGTTTGGGGCTGAGATTCTGCTGCTTTAATGCAAAGATCTTTCTTATCTTTCCTCTTTTTTTTACATTTCTTTTTTTAATTTTCAGTATTTTAATATTACCTGTTGGCTAATATTAAATAGTCCAACAAACAAATATTTCTTTAAATAAAAGAAATGCATTGAAAGATCTCATAATGTAGGCCGATGGCACTAAAGTGAAGCTACAAGGTTTACATTCTGCATTTTATTCTGTGATTTTTGTATCCCTAACAGTTCAGTAATTTTAACAGTATAATAATGGATTATTATTGTGATTTCAGAGTCGTCGGTGTGCACTGCTGCTGTCTGTGCCGGCTCTGGAGCCTCGGTGCTGAGCGGTGTCAAGGCCGACCTCTTCATCACAGGTAATCCTTTCTATTATAAAATAAAACGTATCTACAGAAACGTCCACATTTATTATCACCTCTGGTAAAGATGTGCATAAAATAAGCTTTAAAACAAATTTATCTTTTACTGCAGCAGCAGCACTTTACAAAAATGTAATAAAAATCCAACCATTCAGATTGATTAGGCTGAGATGGTCGCCAAAATTTAAATTTTTTGTTTTTGTTTTTTAAAAACAAAGTTTGTCAGGCATTTTAACAATTCTTATATGAAGTTGCCTAAAACAACTTTAGTTTTTCACAAATAATAATATCAGTTAATACCTTTGCATAAGTAAAATGAGTAGGAAGAACCATCGTCTTGTATAATCGCTTCTCATTTTTAATAATAATCCCTTTACTATAATAATCATCTAGCCTCGTGAGACCATCCTGATCTCGCGAGCTTTCAAGGTTTCACTCGCAGATCAGTCTGGCTACTTTCTGTTAAAGAAAATTTGGAGCCGTTCACCAAACGAACGTCCAATCAGCGTTGGCTTTGAGGCGGGTTGAGGTGTGACGCAACGAGAAGCGACAGTTCAGTCTATAGAACATGGCGGCTTCAGCCGATGAAACTAGCGTTAGCGTGGCTATCGAGCAAGTTTTATCGGAATTACAGAATATTTCTTTGCTGAAAGAAGAGCAAAACACTGCTCTGGAGGCTTTTCTCAGAGGAAAACATGTTTTTGCTCTTCTCCCGACTGGTTTTGGCAAGAGCTTGTGGTTGTGTTTTCGTCGTCGCTGTTAGTACGTCATATGCTTCGTTGATCTGATTGGTTTTTTTGGCCCGTCTATCACCAACATAGGCCAATCAGCTAACCAGTATTTTTCGCCCCTTCCCAAAATTACTTCAATGGAAGGTTTCCAGATGGATATGCGGAGCAAATCCATCTGGCGGAGTCAGGTTAGCTCAGGATGAGGGATTGCTGCAAAGTTAACAATTTGTTTCAAACCAACCATCTTACTTCATCATCATAATAATAAAAATCCCTCTGGGTGGGTATAAATCAGTCTTAAAAAGGGAAATACAAGAGAACATATCGGCTACAGGAACCACTACTGCTGCCGCTCATCTCATCCTGCCCATATCTACCCAGAGAGTGAGAATTAAAAATAATTAGAAAGAATTAATAAAGTTTAAATCAGCTGGAAGTTTGACAAACGAGGCTGGAATTGGATCGAAGTTCATCTCGGCACCAATGACCACGAGGAGGAGGATGGTAATGGTCTAGAGACGCACATATATTTGGGCCGATGTCGACATCTGGTGTAGATATTGCTGATAACCGATATTAAACACGTTTGCCTACACTTCCAGCAGCGTTAAAAACCAACAACGACCAAGCCGCTGATGTTGCGTCTCTTCTTTAAACATCCCACAGTCCTGCACTTCATCACCGTCACAAATACCACAGCGGTTAATATAAGTTGTTCTTATCGGACCAGATCAGTACGTTAAAAAAAATATCGGCCGATGTGGATGAAGATATATTGTGCATCCTTAGTGCGAAGTGTAAAAGAAACCTCGGGGTCACCAAGTCTCCACTGCAAACATTTATTTCAAAGCTTGCGGCACATCTTTACCAGGGTTGGACTGTGTTAAGTTCATTTTGCTCGATAAGCTCACGGCCGCGGCGTAATTAAACCCCGTCTCCCAGGTGAGATGTCCCACCATGAGGTGCTGGATGCCGTGGCGGCGGGAACCAGCGTCATCCTCAGCGACCACAGCAACAGCGAGCGCGGCTTCCTGGCCGTGTTCAGGGAGCGGCTCGCCGTGCGCCTCCCCGACGCCGTACAGGTGCTGCTGTCCAAGGCCGACAGAGACCCGCTGCAGGTCGTCTGACGGACTCCCATCCACGCATCTGATCCAGCGTACGGCGCACAGGAAGTCATCTGCTGATTGTAAAATGGCTGCTATTTCAGTAAAAAAAAAAACGGGCAGTGATGGAAAGTGCTCTCTTGGTACATTATTTACACGCACATCTGGCAGAGCCCTAATGCAAATGGACCCTGGTTGATCAAAGTGGATTTAGATAAGACAAAAAAAAAAAAAAATCATCATCTCGTAAGTTAGGGGGGGAAGATATAAGACATAATCTGCAATCTAAATATATGAATCATGTACAAGCAGTGGATCTATTTAGAGAGATTTAATCCCAGCAACCAGTGCCTGCACTCTTTGTGTGTGGCTCGCTGGAAGGGAGTGTCTGGGGTTGACGAATTTTCCCCTAAAAGGAAGTAATTACGTGGAGCATAGGACCAAAAGTAATCCCGATCAGATTAAAAAGCTTGTTCAGTCACAAAGTAGGGAATCAGAAATCTCATTTCTGCATGTGACGGGGTTCAATCGGCCTGAAATCGGCAGCGCAGCGAGTCGACTCCGGGGATTTAGAGCCGAATAATGACAACCAGCGGATTTGGGATGTGTCATAAATTCCTTAAAGGTCGACCTTTTAGACCCCGGAGAGCAAACACGGGGTGGACATCAAACCATTTAACACGTACACGCTAAGGTGTTGGGCCCTTAATCCTAAATGTGGCCCCGATGTCTCCAGCTGCCACGACTCTTGACGACGGTGGAAGCAAAACAAATCCAGCGGTCCTCATCGGGGGCCTCTGCCCACGACGCACCTGTCCGTTCGTAAAAACGTTAAGAGACGTCGCACACCTCGCCGCTCCCATCACGGTGAAACGACCTCGGCCTCAGCGTGGCGTTCGCACCTCCGCTTCCCCCTCGGCCAGCGCTCGCTTTCATCCCCAGCGACCGACACAAATGGTGAAGGAAAACAACAACTAGAACAACACGTAGAAGCGCGCCCGTGTAAACCGACTCCAGCTGTCGCTTTTTGATGTCGCCAGAGGAGGAGGCTGGAAGCTGGCAGGTATGGGGCCTGGTTGTTGGTTTCCTTTCCCCTGCTAACCAGAAAACGGGGGATTCTGTTTTAAAAAAATGTTAATAAAACAAACTACTGGCCCACAGTTTGTCACACAGAGAAGTTCAGATCTTAGGAGTAAAAGCATGAGGGGGAAGCCACGATTGCTTTGATGCAAGAACATTCCCAGTTGGGCACAATTTGAGCTTTATTTCTCTCATATTTTACTTTTATTTGACTTTAGCCATCAGTGTTAGAGTCGGATGAAGAACGCTGACCAGAGCATCGCTTCGAGTTAGTCCGACTCGGCTACTTTTGATATAAGATGATTTTACTGCATCTTAATTTACGTTACGTCTTTTGTATATACTGAGCCTGGTTCTGGTTCTGCTGGAGGTTTTTCCTTCCCGCTAATGGGTGGTTTTTTCTTTCCACTGTCGCTCCATGCTTGGTCAGTATGAGGGATTGCAGCAAAGCCATCAACAATGCAGACGACTCTCCCTGTGGCTCTACGCTTCCCCAGGAGTGAATGCTGCTTGTTGGGACTTTGAAGCAATCAACTGGTTCCCTTATATAGGACATTTTTGACCAATCTGTATAATCTGATTGATTTTGACTTTGTAAAGTGCCTCAAGATGACATGTTTCATGAATTGGCGCTATATAAATAAAATTTAATTGAATTGAATTGAAATTGAAGTTAACAAATGCAGCCAGATGTTGTCTATGGGGGGCAACAGTTTTATCAAAGGGCAACACAGAGACACACTCATACTTAACGGCAATGTTGGAGTAACCGTCATATTTTTGGACTGTAGGAGGAAGCCAGAGTACCCAGAGAAAACCCATGCATGCATAAGGAGAACATGCAAACTCCATGCAGAAAAACCCTGGACCAGGATTTAAACCAAGGACCTGCACTGCAAAAACGGGTCTAAAAATAAGTAAAATGTTCTTAAAGTTAGTGTATTTGTCCTTGATTTGAGCAGATGAAAAAGATTATTTGCCAATGGAATGAGTATTTTGACCCCCAAAATAAGATAATTAGACAAACTGCACTTGAAATAAGGTGATGGAGATGAGTTGTTCCTATTTTAAGTGCAAAAATCTTATTCCATTGGCAAATCATCTTATTTACCTGCTCAAATCAAGGACAAATACACATATTTTAACAACATTTTACTTATTTTAAGTTCTGTTTTTGCAGTGTGCTTGTTGCAAGGCAGCAGTGCTAACAAACATCCCAACCCTGCAGAAGTATATTTTCCCTTATTCCCCGGATTTCACAATCCAGAAAGTTTAGCTTTGCATTCGATTGATCTCAATAAAACTTTTCTACAGCAGCACCAGATGCATGGTACCTGCACAACCGACTGTAGAAAATGTGTTTCATGCCTCAAGAACCACACTCTTATGTCTAGTTTGAGAGAAAAAGGAGGAAAATCAAACATTTGGAGAAAGAGAATTAATACATTTGTCCTTTCTGCACAAAAATAAATAATAGTGTGGCTAAGGCTGGTCTTCATTTAATTACCGTGATGTTTAAATAATTAACTTCACACACAATCTATATAATGCAAAGCAGTGCATATTTGTGTCCAAAAGGAAAATTATGCATGATCAGCATTTTATTCTTTAAAATAAAAAGAATAAAAAAATGTGTTGTTCTGTTTTCTGTTGTGCTTTGATACCTTTAAGTAAAACCGAGTGCCTTCAGAAGTCACCGGCTTAGCAAAGATGTCCAACCTGAATGTGATTTAGTCTCGGTATGAATCCAGCTGTTCTGTTTCTGCACTCAGAGGTTCCTTAGAGAACAACGAACATCAGGGTGGCGGTTCTGAAGAAGTTAAAGCAGGTTTAAGTCAGGATAGGCGAGCTTTCTTTTTCAGAGAAGCAGCCAAGAAGCCGATGGTAACTCTGGAGGAGCTGCAGGCATCCACAGCTCAATGAGAGCAACTATTAGACATGAACTCCACAAATCAGGCTTTTATTGAAGAATGGAGAAAAAAAATCAAAAGCAATGAAAGGAACTCAGGTGGTATATGGAAGAAGGAGATCAAATTTAAATCTTCTGGTCTATATTCAACACAGAGCAGCAAAAAATACCTACAAACATGGCGGTGCCAGCATTACGCTTTATGCGCCCTTTAGCTGTAACTGTAGTAATATAGAGCTAAATACAGCTGTGCCTCACACAGATGTTCATTTGGAGAAGAAAAACTGAATCTCGTGTCTTTTTCTTTGAATCCCGTTGAACTTTTGGTTAACGTGAGAAACTAGAAGATTTCAAAAGAGAAAAAATACTTTTGCAAGGCACTGACTGCCACAGAAGCCTGTTTTAAAGTGCTGAGTAAATAGAATATTTATTTTACTAGATATATGCTACCTGTCACAGGAACAACAAAGGACTGGAAAACTGTGATGCTCAGGAAACAGCTGTAGAAACATAATCAGGAAGAAACAGAGAAGGAAAGACAGGAGGGGCTTTTACTGCTCTGTCATGCTGATCTGAAGAAAAACGGACGACGATGAAAATAAGCAGCCCGCTTACATCAAAAATAACTAGTTCTGTTTTTCACATCAGCAAGAAAACAACAAACCACGTTCTGCAGACTAGCCTCGAACTTCTGGGGTAAAATATTCCTGATTCTAAAGAGGCCGTAAATCTGTCTCCAGTTATAAACATCCAGTCACAAAGTAACTGAACCAAAGAGGCTGGGAGCTGCTCAGCTGGTTACAAATACTCTGATATCTAAGTCTTCGGAGATGCACCTGAACTTAGACGCGTATAAAAAACTTGCAGACACTCGTGTTTGTCTAAGGGCCAAATTGCAGCCGTCAGCCAAACTGCGGTCCTCTTCCACCTGCGTCCAGAGCTTTGACCCCTGCAGAGAGAGTTTAACAGGCCGGCTGCAGGGAGGAAGAGACGTGTCATCAAGTCATCAAGCAGCCGCAGGGGGGCTGCCGTTACTCCTACCACATTTATGTGCAGTTAGAGGTGATTTGCATGGATAAAAACAAGTTAGCATCTTTCTCTGCAACATGTGCTCGTTAAATTAACAGAAAAAAGGTTTAAGTACATTTCTGGTGGGAAGTTTATTTACACACAACATGTGCATGGATGAAATTATCATGATGGGTCTCTGTGCATTTAAGTTGTTCTTAAACAACTTCAGTGGTCAACAAAGACAAAAGTTGTTAATTTATTGTAAAGTTTCAAAATTATACATATAAGTTTAAATATGTGCATAAACAGAACTTTTTTTAAAAGGTTCTGCTATTTTTGTCACATTTAAATGTTTCAGATATTCCAAAAATAACTTAAAAAGATAACCGGGATAAATACAAAAAGCGGTTTACAAATGACCATTTTATTCATTAAGGTAATAAAAAAAGCTTGTCCCCTGATTAAATCATGATTAAACAGCATTTTTGTTAGGAAGCTAAGCTAATTTTCACAAACCAAAACCCAGGCTTGATTATTACCCGAGATATAATAAATAATTTACACAGAATAGCTCATCGTAAAATATATATATAAATCAAAAACAGTAGAAAAAGTCTGGAAACTTACTACAGAAAATTCCAAGAGTTTGGGATTCAGCGAATCAAAGTGAAAGAAATTATTGCAGAAAACAGGCAGCAGCGGTGAAACTTCCCAGGAGTTGTTGGCTAACTAAAACTAGAACAGCTCATCTACGACTCAACCGGGACACAAAACAACCCAGAAGAACATTTGAATCTCTGCAGGTCATTCAAGATTAAGATTCAACATTAAGAAAAATGGCCTCCGTGGAAGAGCTCCCAAACCAGAACCCCTGATGAGCCAAAGAGAACACAGAGACCTGTCTCACATTCACAACAAAATATCTTGAAGGAAAATATTCTGTGGACTGACGGGACAAAACCGGACCTTTTTGTGGAAAGCGTGGGTCATGTTACGTGTGACCTGAGAGCGTTTCAGAACCAGAACATGAAACACGGTGGTGGAAGCGTGATGGTTCGGGGTCCTGCTTTGCTTCTTCATGATAAAATCATGAATTTTCTCTCTCTAGCAGAACATTCTGCAGAAACATCTCCGACCTTCAGTACCGTAAACCCAGACACACGTCGGTTCTGCAGCAGGTCAAGGATCCAAAGCACAATAAGAGCAAAGCTCCAAAATAAGTTTTTGAGTGTCCGTCCGAAGTCATAGATCTAGATCAGACACTGTGGTATCACCATAAACCACACAGTTCAGGCCTGAAAACCCTCCAATGTGGCTAAATTAAACATTTCTGCAAAGCAGAGCAGGTCAAAGTCCCCAGTGGTGATGGTGAAGACTCTTCGCAAACTCTTGATGTCAGTTGTTGCTGCTGAGGGCGCCACAAGTAGTTATTGGGTTCAGGGAGCAATTACTTTTACTCAGACAGCCTGGATGGTTTGAAAAACTTTTTCACATCGAAGAAGGAAATCATAATTTGGAAAAGGATTGTTGTAACTACCCTGATCCTTTTCATGTTGTTTGATTATCTGAAACATTAAACGTGACCAAAGAGCAAAAACTGAGGGAATCTGTGAGGGGAAGACACTTTTTCCCCATCTTTGTATTTCTCTTAAAAGACGTTACGACTCAGCTGGATGCGTGTTGTAGCTTTTACCAACCTGCAGACGTACCTGTCTGAATGCTTGTCAACTCCTCACAGCAGAATTGGTAAATCTCAGTTAAGTTAGTTGCCTTTATTATTATTATTATTTTTTTATTAGTTTATTTGTCAGGGACAATGCAGCGCACATTATTACATTCATAATTGTAATAGGCAGAACCATAACAAAATGTGTGGATGTGTTGCATGAAAGGTTTCTAGCCTATACGCTAATTTGCAACCCCAGTCCCCAGTCAGGCCTTTATAAAATACATTTTCCTAAAACGTAGCTCACATTGCACAATCATATATAAAATACATTATAAAAGACAACCACTAACATCTTACACAATCCTAACAACATTACACAAAACAACACCTCACATCCAACATAATCATAATGACTCAATGTTCACATATTTGATTTTCTTTCAGCCAATGTTTCACCTTTCTATTAAATGTTTTCAGGTCAGTTTCTATTTTTATTTCCGTTGGTAAATCATTCCAAAGACGGATCCCTATCACTGAGAAATTGTGTCTTTCTGGCACCGACACAATTTTTGAGCATAAACTGACCTCATCCAGATGTTGATGTTGGACTGGTCTTCTTCGGATCATCGTCCTGCAGCATTAACCAAGGAGATCCGGCTTCAGGCCACAAACATCTGAAAACATCTGAAGCCAGATGTTTTCCTTCATGGTCGAGAGCAGAATTCGCGGTTCTGTTTACTACGACAGGTCCTGAAGCAGCGGAGCAAGCCCAGACCATCACACTACCACCACTATGCTTTACTGTCGTTTTCTGTTATGTGATTTTTATACCTGATGAAACAAGTTGTCCTCATTCAAAAAGCTACTCTTTTTTGAGTTCAAAGAAAGTGAGTCAAATGTCTTGGAAATGTTTTTTTTTTATATATATAAGTAAATGTGAGACCTTTTATGCTCCTTTTGGGTCAGTAGTGGTTCTGAACTTGGAGCTCTCCCATGAAGGCAATTTTTACACTATTCTCTCTGTCTTATTGTTGAATCATGACCTCTGACCTCATCTGAGGAAAGCGAGGCCTGCGGGGGTTTGGATGTGGTTCTGGTTCTTTTTAACCTCCTGGATGAGCTCTTTAAGTGAGTTTAGTGGGTCAGCCACTTTTCACCGCTGTTCTATTATTTCTTCATCTGTGGATAATGGTTCCCAAAGCCTTTATTTCTCTGTTCTCTGTTTTTGACTTTCTTTAGATGAGATATTTCCGTCTGCTTCATGCTGTCCGACAGGTTTTATTAAAGTGATTTCATGATTCCAGACGTCTGACAAGAATCAGGCCTGTGGATCTGAACTCATCTGCATGAAAAATGTGGTTAATCACAATTAATGCACAATTTAGAAGTTCAATTATTGTTTCACAGGATCAAGCTAGTTACGATATCTCTTTTACCGATAATAGATGAAAACATTTGCCCATGTGGTTGCATGCAAACTCCTTACTGAAACTGTATGTGCATGCATAGAAGCTTTGCATCTTTGAATTATCAGATTGATAAATAAGAGAAATTGTAAAATCCAGTTATGGTTTGTATCTCCTATTGTTATTGTCCAGTCCATCACATGTAGACACACAGGGCAAACAATCCTGCACACACTCATACCTAAGGGCAATTTAGAGACACTAATTAACCTTACATGCATGTTTTTGCACCGAGGGAGGAAGTTGGTGCACCCAGAGAGAACCCATGTGTAGCAGGAAAACATGCAAACTCCATGCAGAAAGACACCCTGTCCAGGATTTGAACCCCAGACCTTCCACCTGCAGGGTAAGGATGCTTCCTAGGTGGCTACCGTCCAGCCCTTCAAAAAACAAATAAAAAAGCATCAACGTCTCTAAAATCTGTTATCCCTGACATGATTATACAGGTAAAAAATATATATTTCTATGTGCTGAGTGGCAAAATGACATAGAAAGAAGGTATTAAATGATGTATGAAAATCCATAATTCACAGAATTAAAAAATGAAGACCTTTAAGAATGTGTGAAATCCATAAAAGAACAAGCTAATTGGTTTAAAACGGCACACCTCGTCTCATCTGGATTCTGGATCCCCTAAAGTCACGTCTCAGGTGAACCAATGTGTTTCTATTAATAATGACTACTACTGTTTACTTTACTTTTTTTATAGTGTCCTGTCTGGCAATGTGGCAATAAGAATTAATGCCAAAAAGAGCCCAACAGATTTTGCTTTCTCAAGTGGAGCAGTACGGCTTTCAGCACAGTGCGCCGCTTGATTTATGCATGTAAATAGTTTCATTATAATTCATACAGGAAGTATTTCATATTATATGGACACTACAATGAGAAAGTAGAAGAGGAAAAGAAAAAACGAGAAAAAAAGGGAGTAAAGGTGAAAGAAAGAGGAGATAAAAGGGAGAGAATGATAAAACGTCTTCAGTCTGCTTCATCACCTGCAAAGAGAGATATAAAAAGAACAGCACAACCAACGGATACAGTATTACAGATACAATAAAGTAACACCTTGATACCATCGCTGAAGTATATGTAGTATTATTTAATCCGACATGTATAATGTGGCAGCTGAAGATAGAAAATATGGGCTTTCTGTATGGAAGTGAATCTCTAAGTACCTGGAACCAAGCACCTGTAGTTGTTTGCTAATGAAGTTTTTAAAATCATGTCTATAATGACCATTAATGTTTTTGTTTGTCGAGCAGATGCAGGAGCAAAGTTTAGAGGATGGGGAGGAGAAATCAGGGGAGGGAAATGAGGAGCGAGGTGAAAATGGGACCATTTGGCCCAAGGTGTGAAGTCCCACACACCTATTTAACAGAGCCGGCCTGGAGCGCTGGACTCTTACTGCAAAGGACGGCGTCACGAACACAGACTGAGGACGAAGCATCATCAACTAAAGAGCATCTTCTGGTCTTTGACACATTGTACAGAAGAGGCCAGGCCAGGGGAGGAATTAAATTACAGCAGATGAGGAGGCCAGGAGACAAAAAAGGAGAATGCTGAATATGGAGATGTACCCTGGTTTATCTGTGGGACCTCAAAGGATGGCAGACGGCTTTTACAGAGGTAAGAGGGTCCTCATGCATTAAAAAAAAACATTTAAACATGGGACAGACAGTTCTTGAGCTAAAGTCAATGATTGTTTCTGTCACATAAAGCTCTCATTCCCTAATTTATTTCGAAATAGAAAAAATAACATGAGAAGATGGATATCATAAATTAATCTCTGTGTTGGGAAGTTTTGATTAGTAATCCGTTTTTTTTTAATGTTTTCCTGGGATATAAATATGACGTGACACAGAGACTAATTTCTCCTCGCACCTATTCAAAAGGGGAAATATAAAAGAACATGGCAGCTATCAGCTTTTCCTCTAAAATTCAGAAAGTAGCTCCATAAAAGTGGCCATACCGACACTCTGAGCAACTCAAACGTTCAGAAGAACTGAGAACATGACAAACAGCTGCTCTGTGTCGACGATTCATTTTAAAGTATTTAAAGCCCTGATTGGTCCGTTTCCACAGACAGGGATGCTTCTGTACGGATACCGCTGTTTCCCCCGGCTTGTGATGGGGCCCCGAGGATTCTGGGCCCCGCTGCTGGCACCGGCGAGGCTTCCTCAAAGCCCCAAAAAGACGAGGTGAAGCTGGAGCTGGAGAACTCGTCTTTATGGAAGCAGTTCAGCTCAGTTGGCACCGAGATGATCATCACCAAGAAGGGCAGGTGAGGCACAGAGCAGGAGCCATGAAATACAGGAGCATCCGTACCTCCTAAACGCTGACATTTTCTCACATTAAAACCACAAACTTCATGTGTTTTACTGGATTGAAATCTAATGCTCTCTAACAAACCGCTGATTCCTTCACAGAACAGCTGCATTCATACTGTGATTAAATTACACACATTTTGGACTTTGTTTACTAGTTACAAAGTTTGTTGCTCTGGATTTTATTCAGAGGGATCACAGTAAGGGGGACTGAACTCAAATACACGCCACATCTTTTCGATTTTTTTCATTTGTAAAACAAGCAGAAAAAAGATTGAAAAGGATCTATGTTTTCCAGGTTACAAATATCCCCTGGCTTTTTGTTGATCTATCACATAAAATCCCAATAAAACCTACTGAATGTGGTACAGAGTCCAAGCCACAAAATGGACTCTTTACCACATTCGTAGACTACACAGTTTTTAATAATACTCACCTGTACACTGTGAAATTGCACACTGTCTATTTCCCCTGCATTGTTTACATTTCAATTGTTTACATAAATCACCGCTGCACCTTATCCTGTAATCTACTGTAATTTACTGCAATTTACTGTGATTTTTCAAGCTGTATGCAAACGAAATTTCGTTCTGTACGCACTCTGTGCATACAAAATGACAAATAAAGCTGTCTAAGTGTCTAAGTCTAAGTGAAGGTTGTGGTTTTAACGGGACCAAAGAGTTTCATCTTCTACCAGACAGCCTCGGCCTGAAGCTCTAAAAGATACCAACCATTTTTAATTACTTCTCCTCCTCCCAGACGGATGTTCCCGGGGCTCAGACTGAAACTGTCGGGCTTAAACCCATCTCTCCGCTACATCCTCCTCCTTGACATCGTCCCGGCCGACAACTCCCGCTACCGCTTCCAAGGCGGCGGCTGGCAGGCGGTCGGAGGGGCGGAGGCCAGGCTGCCCGACCGGGTCTTCATCCACCCGGACTCGCCCGCCACGGGCGCACACTGGCAGAGCCGCACCGTCTCCTTCCATTACGCCAAGCTCACCAACAACACCCTGGACACACGTGGACATGTGGGTGCAAGCAGAAGTACGACACCCAACCTTTATTTGCAGCTTTTGACGTTTTGAGTGAATCTTTTTGTTTCTGCTTCAAGATAATCCTGCACTCGCTGCATCGTTACCAGCCCAGAGTCCATGTGATTGAAGCCAGAGACATGTTAAGATGGGGCGGAGGACAGCACACCTTTGTTTTCCCCGAGACCCAGTTCATCACAGTCACAGCTTACCAGAACAACAAGGTATGGCTTTCCTTCAAATTCCTGAGGGCAGCAGTTTTATTCAGCGGAATCAGAGTAAACAGGGCTGAAGACAAATCTCTGACACTTTCCATTGCTTTCTGTTGCTCTTTCACATGAAATCCCAGTAAAATGCATTAAATTCTGCAGCTTTAATGTGTGAAAATGTAAAAATAGCTGTAAATGCCTTTGCAAGGAAATGCACACTTTCTGTTTTATAAGGAAGAAGGAGTAGAAATAATAATCAGTCTTTGCTGTTTGTTGGATTTTAGATCACAGAACTGAAGATCAACTCCAACCCGTTTGCTAAAGGCTTTCGAGAGGATGGCATGAACAGCAAGAGGTAATTAACCACCAGACCTCTTAAAAATAAACTTTATTATAAAATAAACAACCTAAACGTCACTTTTTTTCTCTTCTGCAGGCAAAGAGACGCAAGACAGAAACGCAAGATAGCTGCCCTGACTGAAACCTTGGATACTGGTGAGAAGAACTACCGCAACTATACTTTGAATTCAGTTTTCAGCCTGTTATAAAGGTAAATGATCTTATACTCGCTCCTTTTTCTCCTTAAGTGAACTGTGATCCATGTGAAACCTCCGAGGCCACAGCTGCCGGCTCTGACCTGCAGGCCCTCACGCTCGCCTCTCTGCCTCCACTGCCCGACTCTTCCTGCGGGTTCAGACCCGAGGACGCCTCCTATCCGGTCCCAGAGCACTCACTGGACCTCGGCCAGGCGTTCATGAGCTCCCAGATGTCCGACATCAGCATCACAATGGCCAATGGGATGCAGGAACCTCAGGAAAATGAAGCGGCACACAGCATGATTGAAAGGTGAGGCAATATAATGATGTAAGAATGCTGCTGGTTGCATTTTCTTACATCCTTGGAAGAACATCTGCAAAAGCATGCAGATATTTATTTAACATAGTTTTTAATCTTTATCAGGCAAATGAAAGAAGCTACTAGTTCCCTGAGACCCATGCACTGACTGCTGTGATGTAGTCTGATTTAAAACAACTTGGAGAATGTTTGGTTCTTGGGTCCAAGTCTTTACCTTGTCCTGATTTTTCAAGGATTTCTTGTCAATTTTATTTGTCTCGTGCATTTTTAAAACATGTTGGCATTCGCAGAACCTCTTCTATTTGTTTTAATCCATATATTTTCTGCATCACAGTCTGCAACATTAAAATAATGCATGATCTGTCCAACCTCGTGCATTAGAGAAGTGTTTTTCTCCTTCCTATTCTAGATATTTATTTTTTATATTGCACATTTGTTCAAAATGTTTTACATAAACTGTACTAAACAAAGTACTAAAAAGTTATGTCTATGCTCACTTTAACGTATCCTGTGATATTAAAGATGTGTCTGGTAGGGACGCCACAGCCTTTAAATAACAATAGATTTTCTAAGCCAGGTAGAGTATGTCTGACGATATGTTTTTAGGATCCAGTTTTTTTTTTTTTTTAACAAACATACAGCAGTAATTTTTTTCAAGTGAAGTTCAGGTAAAAGGGCTTTATGCAACAGATGACTCTCCTAGCATCCTCACTTAGTATAAATCCAGATCAGTTGGTCCTGGAGGCTAAAGCTAACTGCTAAAGCTAACTGCTAAAGCTAACTGCTAAAGCTAACTGCTAAAGCTAACTTCTAGCCTGAGTGAGGGCCATGGAAGAACAGGACGTCTACCTTCTTAAAATGACTAAATCTCTAAAAACACTTTAGGGATTTAAATAATTTGTATTTAATGGACATTAAAACCCATTGGGTGATTTTATTTTTTACATTAGCATTAAAAAATTGAGGTAGGAGGCACTGCGCCATGGTCTTCCTGTAATAAGTAATAAGTAATATTGTCTTTATTGTCATTGAAACATACATTACAATGTGAATGTACAGTACTGTGTGAAACATGTAAATACTGTACTGTAAATGGAACATGTAACGTCTGATAAACTGGTGTAAACAGCAAAGGTATTTGATTTAAGGGGATGTTGTCACTGCCATGTTTTCAGGTTTGGCAGGTAGTCGTTTTGGAAATGCTGTCTATGTTCTGCTCTCAGTGCGTGTTTCACACAGGAAGAGTTTATGGGGCGCACCACCACCATTTAAACAATTATAAATTTCTTTGTGCGTAATCGCTCAATTTAAAATGGGACAACAAATTAAAGGTTTACAAAACAGCGTACAGCATACATAGTGATGTTTTTGAGATTAAAGCTGTTTCAACATGGTAGAGGTCCGATTTGGTTTTAGCATGTTATGTTATGAGGTTTTATGGAAAATAAAACAAAAATAACAGAAATTTCAATAATGTGGGAAAAACTCCTCGACTGATTAGAAAATGTTCTTGTTGGAATGGCTTAGTTTATTCACATGCCACCAAGTGATAAATGTCACTGCAGATATAGTCTAAACTTATTATAGGATTCCATTCAGATCCAGTTATATACTTTTTATAATACTGGACAGTTAAAGTCAGTTAATTATGTAAATCCAAGAGGAAAAATGTTGCCGCTTTCTTAAAAAAATAAGAACAAAACAAAAATAGGAAAAGGTTCTTCTGATATTGAAGATTTTTTGTTAATATTTTTCATAAAGTAGATAATAAACGTGTACTAAAATTTTTATTTTTGCTTCCACAGCTCAGATGTTATGGCTGAAGCAACCTATGAGCCCAACTTCTCAGCTCCTCAGTCCTCCTCCTTCTCCTCCAGCACGTCCCACCCTCCACCCTCCTTCCCTCCCGTGGACTACCCTTCCCCCATGCTCCCTGCCACCCCGTCACTGCAGCAGACCTCCTTCAGCTTCCCCACGCCGCCACCTTCGGACTCCTCCTCCCCCTCTTCTGGCACCTTCCTGTTGGACCCCGGGACGGTCAGCCCCCACACTCCAGCTGCTTTCAGCGCCACATCCAGCACGTGTCCGTCAAGCCTGCAGGACCAAACATCTCCCCACTCTCAGGGGCATCAGGGGGAGCCTGATGTTCCTGTGGCTCAGACGTCAGCAGCTTTTACCTATCCGAATGTGCTTCCTATGAATAGCGATCCTGAATACCAGCCTTTAGGTGCCTCTGTGCCCTGCTCCCTCCCTGCTAATGGCAGCTGCCACTCTTATGCTTTGCCTTCTCTCCCCCAACAAATGCAAACTCTTTCGTTTCCAAGTGTAAATCCCAGCTCTGCTCTGAACTTCTCCAACCGGAGTCACCAAGCCGCAGGCCCCTCCCTTCCTACTGCCTTCCCCCCTCCTACCTCTTTCGCCCACTCTTCATCCTCCCTTCCTCACCCTTCTTTCCCTCCCTCTTCCTGCCTGGCTGTGCCCTCTTCGTTCCAGCAGTCCCTCACCTCTGCAGCCCTTCCTCAGGCGCACCCCTCGTCTACCTCCTACACCTGCTCATACCCCCCAGCTGGGGTCAGTGCCATCCCTCAGTTCGCTTCTGCTCCCCCCTATCGCTCGGAGATGGTACTGCACCGCCAGGCTCTTCTTCCTCAGCTGGATCCATCCCTGCCTTCCTCCAACCCCCCACCGGCCCTTTACCCCGGCTTCCCCTCATACCCTCTCCGCCTGCATCAGGACCCTCACTCCTCCCTCTCTGCACCCTTCAGGCACCTTTACAGACAGCACCAGCAGAGCCACCCGCACTCCCAGGGGTCCTACATTAGTGCGAGAGCAGTGTTTTAAAATAAATGCTGCAGAAATGTTTGGTTTCAAGGCGCTTTAAGGGAAATTAGCAATATGTAGTATCAGAGGCAGTAGTAAACCTTTTATGAATGTCTCAACTGTTCAGCTAATGGATATTAGTTGTGATAATAATTATGATTTGTATATACTTTGAAGATTTATGCTCTAAATATTCACTGCAGTGTGAGAAATAAAAGTGTCCAGCTAATAGAGTTTTGTACTTTTCCCCCTTTCTCCTAAAATATTAAGTTAAGCAGATTTATCTTTAAACCACTGAGTGAGGCGCAATTTTAAAAGTAATGGTTTATTATTTGGGCGAATAACTAATTACTGTAATTAGTATTATAATTAGACCTTGGTTTAATATTGCAGTGTGCAGTATTATACAACTGAAGCTGATGGATCATTCAGTAGTAATGTATTACCTAATGATTAAATAGTATTAATTATCTTCTAACGTTTAATCCTACCAATTAATTAATATGAACTATTAATTAAAATGAACAAGATATTTGTTAATAACATATAACCATACAATGATGAATGTTGAATGATGAGTATTGATTGAGTTAAGAATAACCAAGCCATAATTGAAAAATGTTTATGAAATTAAATTTTTTTTGTTGAATGGTTTAGTATTGCACCTGGAAATAAGACATGAATATGGAAAAGCTCAATATTTGTTATTTATTCTTTTATCACAGATTCTATTCCTAATTGTTTGTTCTTTGTTTTTATGGTTCTATGCTTTTTTTGTTTATCTCTGTACATTTGCCCTAATTGGCGGTGTAAAGGCTATCAATAAACAATAGATTGTTTGATTAAATTACATGGATCCTAACCTTTATTTTACTTTATTTCCTTTGTAAAAGCTAAGTATTCATTAGTAAGCACCCATTAAAAATTACAAGACCATTACTAAATAATAAAATAATAAAATAACTAATGATCATTTATTTAATTTAAAAGGTGTATCTGTCAAATGACACATCTGTCATAAAAACCAGAGGAAGTTATGTTTGAGTCCTTTTCATTGCTTCATATGTCACTTCATCTCAGTTCAGGAATAAATAAAATAAAAGGGATGAAATAAAACCATCACATCAGTTTTTATGACAAATGATTACTTAAAGATTAATAACATGTTGGTTAATTAACTAATTAAATATGAAACAAATGGCAAACAAATTCAAAATGGGCTGCACAGTGGCGCAGTTGTTAGAACTATTGCCTTACAGCAAGAAGGTCCTTGGTTCAAATCCCGGCTTGGGGTCTTTCTGATTGGAGTTTGCATGTTCTCCCTGTGCATGCATGAGTTAGGTGGAATTAAGTGGTACTCACCTGTTAACGAAGGGTGGATTCCTGATCAAATAGCTATTGATCAGCTCACGGCCTATCTAATAGCACCTCCTACCATCCTTTCTCTACAGATGATTATCAATAACTCTGGCTTTCAAACTTAACACAATCAAATAGGAAACTGCATGTCACAAAAAATTGACTAATTCCTGACCCAATTATACAAAATAAGCACTGACTAAGATGATAAGGTATTAAAGAAAGATATTATGAAACCTTATTCATGGTTTTATTCAAGTTTTCTAAGTTTGGCCTAAAAAACAAATGCAAACACAACAGACCCTGATTGATGCCATTTGAAGTATTGAAACATTTTAAAAACAAAATTAACACAAACAAAATAAATTATATTTAAATTAGCAAATTTTATAGTGCACGATAACAGTGAATCTACTAAAGTTGGAAACATCTTGAAACCACTGAAACTGTTTCAAACAAGGCAGGAGGAAGAGCAACATTTCTGTTGTTGGGGGAAGATGGAGGACGTGAGATAAAATCATCTCCAGAGGTCAACGTTGATTTTTCAGTGCTTTTCATACTCAGAAAATAGATTAGCTGAGGAATTTTTACAAATTGATTCATACTTTTGTTAAAAGGCATCCCGTTTGCATCCATTCCCACACTTAAGATGTCCTCTCTAGCTCACTCCCAGTAGGATACCTGTCCCAGGATTTTGAGTCGCTGCCCTAAATGACTCAACCTCCTGTAAATTAGTAGTGCTATCCTCTCTAAAATTAACAGATTGTGTAACAGACAACAGGACAAGGGTGAAAGAATGAATCAGTTTGACAAAAGCAACTGAAACGAGGACATTTGTGCGTGTTTACTAAAATTATCTAAGGCATGGATACGTTCAGGAAGAATATTTTTAAAGCTGATCTACATCAGGGAAGTAGTGATATTATTATGCTTTTTTTGCACAAATCCAAATAACTGGAATAGATGTATGTTTACGAAGAACATTCCACAGTATAGGTATCATTAAGAGATACAGATCAACTTCACCTCCTTCCAAGGTACAAGGAGAGGGATAAAGACCTGGTGAATGGACCCTGATGAATGCCACAAGCCGAAATGCGTTGGTCTGCTAATAAAGTTGCTTCCTCAGCATTTCAAGTTTTCACCTCATTAGCTACATAAATAAATCTAGTAGAATGAATACCTAATTAAAATATTATACTCTAAAAAGAATTTTTACATTGAACTGACATTTAACATGTCAGTTCATAATTTTCTATTTAATTTTAAATAGAGCCGTCAAAGAATTATGTTTCTGTAATTTAAAATATGTAGGTTTATAAATTTCAGTTTTAGGCTGAGTCAGATTTAGATTAATTTGTCAGATTAAATGTGCAGTCAGATGGAGACTGATGTCATTAATATCCTTTTAGTGACTAAAGATTCACTGGTTCAAAATTAGTTAAATGAGCTGATCTGAACAGCTTAAGCCAAAATCCTGTTAAGGTTAATTAAATAACATCCATCTAATGTTAAACATGTTGCTCCTGTGATCGGTTTCTTTTACCTCTTTTAAATAAATTAATAAAGTTAGACCTTAAGTTCATAAATTGTATTTTTCTTGATTTACATTATTAGTCGTTTTTTATGTTCTTTGCTAGGAAATTAAACTCAATTTAATATTTTTTTTTGCTGGCTTTCAACAGTGCAAAAGAAAAGAAAACATACTTTAAAAAAATATGTTTTAAAATCTTTTTAAATAGTAACAAGCATGTTTTTGGGGTCAAAATGTAAAAAAAAAAAAAAAGCACGTTACATAGAAGCGGTGTGAGAAAACTTGACATGCAAACCACCTGGCTGCACACAAACATGTCACAGTGATCAGTAACCAGTAACTCACTGCCGGGGTACGTTTGTTTGAGGCGCTGCTGTCCTGCAGCTCCCCTGTGCAAACCTCTGAGGTAATAAACAGACCGGGTCAGAAACAAACCGGAAAGGTCCGGCTTAGCTGCTCATGACGTGTCCCACAGTCCCTGAAAGGTCTCAGCTCAGACGACAGCTGTCAGGCGGTCCTGAAGGAAGTTTTTATTTCTTAACGTTCCTTAGGTTGCAAGGAAGAACAACTTCTTCTGGGAGGATCAATATTTTATCTCCTTGACGAGTATTTCCAACACCGCAAAGTTTCTTTCTCAAACTGGGTTTAAATTCCAACCGTTAAAGTGAAACATGGGGCCGCATTGTTGCCTTGCAGCAAGAAGGTCAATGCGTGGCATGGAGTTTCCGTGCTTTCCCTGTGCATGTGTGGGGTCTCTCCGGGTACTCCGGCTACCTCCCACAATCCGAATGCATAACTGTTTGGTTAATTGGTTTCTTCAAATTGCCCTGGACTGACGACCTGTCCAGGGTGGACCCTGCCCCTCACCCAGTGAATGCCGGAGGTTGCCACCAGCCCCAAACAATGTGCTTTTCAAAAATCAGACTTTTATGATGAATACTTTTTGCACCAAGTTTTAAAGCGATGAAACACATTTACAAAATGCAGAGAACTGAAGGTTTTTTTTTTTATGTAACGGAAAAAGCAGTTACCTACTGTATTAGCACATCATTGCATTACACAAGCAAAAGTATTACAATCTTGTGGTGCAGAACACTTCTATAGCTTAATCACTTGAATATATTGAAACAGGATTCATGTTTATGCCCAAATTAGCGTCTCCTGTCTGTGGATTGCAACCCAAGTGAAGGTATGTGAGGCAATGCTAAGGGTCAGCCTGGTGTTTACTCAAATTTCGCAACAATCATTTATCAACCCGTGAGTCCGCTGCTCGGACCGTCAAACTGCTGCTACCTGCTTTCATCACTGAGGTGTTCTAGGTGGCATTATGGGACAGAGGGTAAGACTTTCTGTTTCTTTTCTCCCTGATATGTTCATTTACTTGCAGTTGCAGTTTTATTCCCCTGTCAAATAGTTTAAGAGATTATTTCTGTTGCCCTTTTGGATAAATATTATAGCAGTAAAACCCTAGTGAGTAGGAGTTTGTGTCTAATAGCGTTTTAAAATTGCTGTTTTGTTGATAATTTATCTATGTGGCTCCCTAGCTCTTTCACATGGAAGTTTTGTAAAATTTAGAAAAAATGTTATCCTGCAATGGGAATCCCTGCAGATGTTTTTCTTCTTCCTCTAGGTCTTCTGCTTGAAAGGAAAGCAACTGTCTGACACTGAGGATCCTTGTAACGTTCAGCACTTCATTGTGTGTTTACACACTTCAAAGACATTGAAGATTTTCTAAATTGGTTCCCAGCACAACCTGATAAACACATCTTTAATTCTCCTGGGACAATGCTGTGCTCCTCGCTCCGAACGTCCCTCCCTCACCTCTTGTCTCTGAGGCTTCTGGGTACTGCCACCTCCAGGACAGCGGCGGTCCGGCAGCCGGGGCTCCTCTCTGCAAGCCTGGCATTTGAGGATCCCAGCGCCTTCAGGGTGAAGAGTCTGGCCGAGCTTCTCCGTGCTCTGGGTGTCTTCCACCTGTGCTCCTTCCCTCTGCTGGTAAACAACTGTGGAAAGGTGGGACTAAAGTTTATGATTTAGACTATAAAACTCGTCAGAAGCTCTGTCTTTGTATCAGTTTTGATTCAGCTCCATCGCCCCTAGTCGTCTCTTCAGCTTTCTTCTTCTCATCCGTTTCAGCTGATGGCAGGAGCACGCACCCTCCTGGGGAGGAGGGGGTTCTCTTTACTGCTGCGGCCCACCGTCTATGCCCAGTTTGTGGCCGGAGAAAACGAGAGGGAGATCTCCCAGTCCATGGGGAAGATGAGCTTGTTGGGACTGAGGCCCATGTTGGCTGTCCCCATAGAGGAAGACCTTGGAGAGAGTACGGGGTACGCCTTTAATTCCTGTAGTGCTTTGTAAAACTAGTTAAACCCTTTGAACTTTTACACATTTTGTCACGTTACAATCCCAGACTTCAGAATCAGAATCAGAATCAGATATACTTTAATAATCTCAGAGGGAAATTGCTTCAACATATTTCATTAGGATTTATTCTATAGACCAAAATAGTTGCATAATTGTGAACTGAAAACAAAAGATTACTTGGTTTGCTTGTTCTTCCACATTTTGCCTACCCACAGCATGATGCTTCCACCGCCATGTTTTTCTCAGTGGAGGTGGTATGTTGCCATATGCATGTTGCACAAAAACATTAATTTTGGGTTATTTAGAGAAAGCACCATGCATCAATCAACGTATCAATTAAACCAGCTCCTGCGCAAAGCTAGTTTGTGCACAAAATCAGTTTCTTCCATTCCAACCTCTCCACTAGGCCTATCAAATTATATCAAGGACAAATCAGAATGTTAATTTGATTTTTCTTAATATTTTAAGCCAAATATCTCTTTCAAAAGTGTTTGCTTGTATTTGGCTGCTGCAAAATGTTTGGGTCATGTGTGAGAACACTCAACGTCTCTGCAGGAAAAAAACAAAACACATGAAAGTAGATTTTGCGAACTGGCAGATATACATGCAAACCATTTAGAAAGATTCAGACAAGGATTTAAACAGATTTGTACTACACATCACCACTGTTTGCTCCATAGCTTGAGTGGTTATAGGAGTCAAACACAGCCTCAAACACATAAATTTGAACCTGCTGTAACTAAAAATGTCTCTGAGTCTTTTTGTCAAAAGGAAAAGGTGCTCGTTCTCCGATTTATTCAACCAATCAGCCTGATTCTTGTGCCTCTTCTGATGTCATCAACCCAAAAAAGACAGAGCATAATATAAAGTTTTTTTCTTCAATTCATATCTTGTAAAAACGTTCCTAATAATCTATACCTTATCAGTCAGTTTGCATTTATTCTCATATTAGGACTTTGTATTACCTACAGCAAACCCTAACACCACCCCTAACCTTAACCAAAAATAAATTCACACCGTACCTCTAAATTTAACTCCTAACCTTTAAAAATAGAGGTCTGCCACAATAGGACCGTATTTGGTCCCCATAAGGCTTTTCGGTCCTCGGAAGGTTGGTGAACATGCCAGATAGGGTCCTTAATAGGCTACATAAATGAGTACACACACACACACACACACACACACACACACATATTACTTGATGTTATGTTAAATATTTGGATGTGTGCTAAATCTTCAGGTTCTAAATAACCTTAATCCCCACCAGAGAAACAAGATACGACTACAACATGGAGGCCATGCTGGAATGTGTTCGCATGTCGCACAGCAACGCTTGGAGCAAAGACCCGATGATGCAGCTGAAGATCACAGCTCTGCTCAGTCCGGAGCTGTGTGTAAGGCTCCTTCCTCCAAAGCCAAAAAATTAAACATAGAACATGTTTTTTCTTTCCATCTCAATGACATTTAACACAGAATTTTAGCTGTTTTTTTTTTTAAGCGTACACTCTTTTTTTATCACATGCACAATGACAGCAATGAATGCCTACACATGTTGTATATGGAGGGAAAAAAAGATAAGAATCCACATTTCAGTGTTTGCTTTTTGTCAACTGCAGGTCTAGATTGTTTTTTGCTAACTCAACACTCACCTGCCCTCTGCCCACTCTCTCTGTCTGTCATGTTGATCCATCGCTGAAAACGTGTTTTATATATTTCTGATGAAAATAATCTGCTCGTACCAAAGGTCAAACTCACAACCCTGATTGCCCGACAACCGTACGATGTGAGCCTCCTTGTCCGAGCAATGGATGGAGAAGTAAGCCAGCAATCCTCTGACTGATACAGTTTATACTGTGTATTATTACTATTTTTACTACATTGACTGTATGACTGGCATTTTGAATGACTTATACCATTTCCAGAGATTAACTTTTCCTGGGTTAGAGGAAGAAGATGCGGCACATTTCATGTGTGGTCTGCAGAGACTGAACAAAATAGCAGAGGTAACCTTTCCCAGTGTTATTTATTTGTTAGCGTTATATCTACAGAATGCAATTGTAGTTAGTGGCTTTTTTATGTATGGGCAATATGGCACACCACCCAGGGCAGCACTGCCTATAGGGGGAAAAACTAACTTAACAATTACCTCAGCGGTTTTTTATTGCTTGTTTAGTCAGTGTCAAATGGGAACCTCCCCTGTCTTATGCATATTTTATACACTGGAAAAAAAAAACAATATTGCTCTACACCACGGCTGGCTAATTGTGCTGAAATTGATAACTAATTTGCAGCTTCCAGTATAAATTAACCCTCTTAATAAGCCGCTGCTGCTTTTGATCATCGCTGGTTAAAAATATGAGATACTTGGATCAAACTTTAACTTGACTGTTCTTCAGTATCAGATTGCTAATTAATGTCCGACAAAGATAAACCAAAGAAGTTCAAATGAGGATTTCATCTAATGAGGCAAAAGCTGTCCAAACCAACCTGGCTCTATTTTAAAAAAGTAATGACCAGTGCCACCACCATTGACAACACCAGCTGCCAACAATTTGTCACTTTGACCCTCTCTTCATTGGAGAAGTTATTTATTTAAGCCCACTTCCTATGCCAACTTGCTAAACTTCTGAAGAAGCCTCAGAACATTAGCCTACCGTCTTTATGTTTGACCGTCACTGTGAGGTTCTTCTTCTGAAATGTTTTTCAGCTTCTGAAAGTCTTTGGTCTTGGAGCCCTCCCATGGAGGCCATTTTTATTCCCTGTCATTTACTGTTGAATCATGAACTCTGACTTTAACTAGACAAGGTGTGTTCTGCAGTGCTTTAGATGTGGTTTTGGGTTGTTTTGGGACCTCCTGGATGAATTATCAATGTAAAGTAATTGTGTTTCACCAAATACTCCTACAAAGGTTCCTCTCCAATCCATATTTTCCCCATTTGTGTGTAATAATTTTTTCCACTGAGTCCCAAAGCCTTTGAAAACTGATAGATGTAAATGGATTTAATTTCTTTAAGATCAGAGAATGATATGTTGCATTTTAAGATCTTTTTATCTTCTTTCCTGATGTAAAACTGGTTCAATTTAAGTAAAATTGAAAAAAAATTATAATAATAATCCCTACATTTTGCCATAGGGGCAGGTTGATTTGAATAGCTTATTTGTTTTTGAGTTCATTCAAAAACAATAATTTGTATTGTCTCATGTTATTTTTGTCTGATTAAAATATTTTTTGATGATTTCCAACACTTGAGCATGAAAACAGCATTTTAATTGTTTTTTGGCATCGGGAACACCCAACTGAGATAAGTGTAAATAGCACGGTTAAATATAATAGAGATTGTAACATTGTATGTTGGTTGCATTTCTTTAAATCAAAAATTTGGATTAATCTTTATTCTGTCAGTCTGATTCAGGCTAATAGTATACATTAAGAAAAGAAAAAACATTCTAAAATAATAATTCATCTGAAAAATACAAGATATGAAACTCCTTCTGAGTGTATAATTGGGAAAATAGTGTTAAAAATCTTGATGTGTGAAGTCACAATACACTAATCTTTCTTTACTTTTTAAAGTAAATTTAGTCAAAATCATCCACGCAAATCCATTCAAGCCACCAGGGCATGTTTTGTTTTCTCTTCTGAATGCTTCAACAACTTGTTTTAGGTCCTGGTCATAATAACACAGATATTTTGCTAAACGTTTTGAATGCACTTCTACCTTTGATCCGCACATAAACAATAAAACAGTTTTTTAAAAAATGAGCAAGTTTTGGTGTATAGTATCTGGTTTTGATAAATCGGGACATTTGGGAAAGGATGAAATCACAAATGTCTGCATTTTGCTAGTTTTTGCATAATAAGGTAAGATAACATAAGATAATAAATCCTTTATTGTTCCACAATGGGGAAATTTAGGCGACAGTGGCAAAAACAAAGACAGAGTTATACACAAAGTTTATGTTAGTGAAAAATCAAATTATTCTAATCTAAGGTTAGTTCTAAAGCAGCAAAAGACGAGCTTAATCAGACCCAAACTCCAACTCACTAAGTTTTTGCTGCTATAATATTTATCTAAAAGAGGAACAAAATCATCTCTAAAACTATTTTGACAGGGGAATAAAACTGCAATTGCAAGAAAATTAAAGATAAAAGTAAAAAATAAAATAAATACATCAATTCGTCATGTGCAAGAGCCTGGTTGGATTTTACTTTTAAAGCAGGGAACAAGATTAATGTAAGAAAGATTCAGTGCAGAGGTGGACAACTCCAGTCCACTGTGTCCTGCACGTTACCTCGCTTCATTACAGTCGATTCAGATAGTTAAATTATATCCCTGTTTTGACAACACTTATTTATCTATTTTAGGATTCACCTGTATCATCATCCTTAGCTGACTATGTAATGAAATAAATACTGCAATGGCCTTCCATACATAAGGCCTCACTTCTGTGACGTCTGTGTAACAGCATGAAAAGCTACGTTGTGAAGTTTTTAAATCTCATGCAGATTTACAGTAATATGTTGATTCTTTTTTTTAATTTTTTTTCCAGGCGAGTGTTAACAAAGTCAGAGTGCTGGTCGATGCAGAGTACACCTACATGAACCCGGCTCTCACTCTGGTCACGATGGCGCTGATGAAGAAGTTCAACAAAGATGGCGCCTGGATCTGGAACACATATCAATGTTATCTAAAGGCAGCTGTCGTTACCTACGGTTCAAAACATCCCTCAGATATCTGAACATTTCTACTGTTTGCACTGAGTGTTGGTGACTGAGAGGTTTCTCGTCTGTCCATCAGGAGTCCAGGTCTCTGCTGTCAGAGGCGCTGCACCTGTCACAGACTGAAGGCTTCTGTCTGGGGGTGAAGCTCGTACGAGGTGCCTACATGGACAAAGAGCGAAAGCTGGCTGAGAAGGAGGGCCGGCTGGACCCAATTCACCCCAGCTGGGAGGAGACCAATAAGAGGTTTGAGGCACATCTAAATCTAGAGCTGCACAATTATAAGTTATTGACTCACTTTCATGTGTTCACCCCTAGGGACAGACTGAAAGCAATATTTGTTAGGTTATTATATTACAAGAGATATATAAACATAGAATATAATATTTGTAATACAAAATTTCAGGAGACATGTATACAAACAAAACATTTGACCAGCGGGGTTGACTAGACCAGGGGTGTCAAACTCATTTTGGTTTAGGGGCCGCATTCAGCTTAATCTGATCTCAAGAGGGCCACTCGAGTGAACTCATTGCAAGATTAAATAGAACTAATAAAAGTGGACTTGTTGTTGATTTTTATATTAAATGAATTTTACTTTTACACAATATATTATGAATAACCTCAGCGATTTTAAGAAAAGTGTGTGCAATTTCAACAATACTTTTACTCAGTTAAACATTTACCTGAGCATTATGCATAAGAACTGATCACAGTGATTGTACAATGTTGAAAAACATTTATTCACATTTTTTAGAACTTAAAAACACTGTCCTGCATGACAAAATACATCAAACAGATAAAAATTAAAAAATTATTTAAAATCAATTTTCTACATCTGAAGCTCAGTGCTACCATCTGCTGATTAAAACACAGCGCCCCCGTGGACAATATAGGAACTGCAGATTTTCAATTAAACGAAGTACATGTTTTTTTCAATAATTGTTTTATCATTCTCTTCCTTTTATCTCTTCTTTCTTTCACCTTTTCTTTTTTCTTCTTGTTCTTCCTTACCTCTCCTACTTTCCTGCATGAATCATAATAAAACTATTCACATTCATAAATCAAGCGGAGCACTATGGCAAAAGCAGTACTGCTCCACTTGTTAAAGTCAAATCTGATGAGCTCTTTTTGGCATTAAGACAACAATTCTTATTGCCACATTTCCAGACAGGACACTGGATTAAAAAAAAAAAAAAAAAAAAAAAAAAAAAAAAAAAATATATATATATATATATATATATATATATATATATATATATATATATATATATATATATATTTATTTTTAAAAAATTTTTTTTGAATAATGATAATGCATTTAGCCACCGGGCTGGACTAAATTGTTTGGCGGGCTGTATGTTTGACATCCCTGGACTAGACAGTCATTGATGCATTAAATTATGTAGATTTTCAGTTTCCAACGTGGGTTTTGACAAGTTCCTGCAGCCAAAGCTAAATCTAAAACCTGTATCACCCATAACATGCATTAAAATGTTAATATGTTCTTCGCATACAAATCTATAAAAGAAAGGTGGGAAAAGTAATCGTCATGCAATCCGATTGTTGTGGGTTCGATGCCATTTTGATGTCCCCCTGGGCAAGGGGCTTCACCCCAGGTTGCCCACCAGTCTGCGTATCGGTGTGTGAGCACGACTGCTTGAATGTGGCTCTAGTGCAACGTGCTTTGAGTGGTCAGTAAGGCTAGAAAAGCGATACATAAATTCCATTTTTGTCATTAAGACGTCATTCGCTTCGTTAATCAAAGGCTTTCACAGCAGAATCCAGAGCGACAACTTTTCATGCCTTCTTGTAACAACAGTTATAACGGCTGCCTGGACGTGATGCTGGAAGCCATATCCCAGAAACCCGACCGCTGCAGGGTCATCGTGGCTACGCACAACGAGGAGTCTGTGAGACGAGCTGCTAACAGGTAGGAAGATGAACATTTTTTTCGTTTTCTAGAAAAAGTTGCATGACTGAAAAAAAAATGCATGAATCAATTAAAGGAAAAGGTTTGGAGAAGAAATGAAACGAGAATCCAAAGGAGGACACAGGGAGGTCACTCTGAGGCTGAAAGGCTGATCTAGGATACAGTCTGGACCTCTTTGTGGCTCCTCTCCATGAAATCAGAACCCAATCATGAACAAAAACAAATCTGGCCACATTTAATTCAATAAAATTTTATTTATATAGCGCCAATTCACGACAAGTCATCTTAAGGCTCTTTCCAAATTCAAATTACATAAGTTTCCTCTCTAAGGAAACCCAGCAGGTTGCATCAAGTCTCTCCAAGCAGCATTCACTCCTCCTGAAAGAGCGTAGAGCCACAGTGGACAGTCGTCTGCATTGTTGATGGCTTTGCAGCAATCCCTCATACTGAGCATGCATGAAGCGACAGTGGAGAGGAAAACTCCCCTTTAACAGGGAGGAGAACCTCCAGCAGAACCAGAACCAGGCTCAGTGTGAACGCTCATCTGCCTCGACCCACTGGGGCTTAGAGAAGACAGAGCAGAGACACAGAAAGCTCAGAAGCTCACATTGACCCAGGAGTACTTTCTATGTTAGATGGTAATAGTGGATGATCTGCCTCCCCTGATGATGTCACAGCTAACAGAATGCCAGACCAGGTGTACCTTCTATGAAGAGTAAAAATGACAGAGAACAAAAAGTTAAAAGCTGAAATAACAACAAACAATGCAGATTGGAGAGTAGTAGGAGAACTCAGCAGAGTGAGAGAAATAGACCCTGATGTCCTCCAGCAGCCTAAGCCTATAGCAGCATAACTATAGAGGTAGCTCAGGGTAACATGAGCCACTCTGACTAGAAGCTTTGTCAAAAAGGAACGTTTTAAAATTAGTTTTAAAAGTAGACGGGGTGTCTGCCTCACGGACTAAAATTAATGAAGTGCTCTTCGCCTGCAGTAGGTTTGAGGAGCCAAAACAAGTCTGGCCTAAACTTTAAAGGTTAGATAGTGAGCAAAAATTATATATATATATTTTTTGTATAATCTGACCCAATCTGTATAATCTGATTTGACTTTGGAAAGTGCCTTGAAATGACATGTTTAACTTGACATTAAACATCCATATGTCCAAACAGGCCATCACTGGAGGTCTTAATCTTTTCTTGACTATTTGATGGTTGAGTCCACTGAGTGTTTAATTAACTATAAAATAAATCTCATTAAATATTGTGGGTTTTTTTTGTTCTCCAGGATGGAGGAGCTGGGGATAGACAAAGATGGCGGCTCGGTGTGTTTCGGCCAGCTGCTGGGGATGTGTGATCACGTCTCCCTCACTCTGGGTGAGATGAACGCTCGTACGTTTCCTGCAAGAACCCCATGTTGGCATCACAGCTGTGGTCCCCAGCTCTGGTCCTCAGGGCCATGCTTGTTTCCGACGTTTTCTTCGCCCGGCATACCTGATTCAGATGATTGCATTTGCACCTCGACATGCCATGAAGGGCTGCATAAGCCTGTTCATACAGTATAAATCGGTTATGGAAGCACCTAAAAACACAGCAGGTCCAGAGGGCCTCGGTTGGGGACCTCTTCATTACAGCCCTAAGGCAGATAAATAAACACAATATATAATTTCTATCATGTTTTATTTTATTTTTTTCTCTCTTTTGTTCAGCAAAGGAGGGCTATCCTGTGTACAAGTCGGTGCCGTACGGCTCAGTGGACGACACGCTGCCCTACCTGGTGCGCCGGGCCCAGGAGAACCGCACCGTGCTGCAGGGCATCCGCAAAGAAAGAGACCTGCTGAGGCAGGAGCTCAGACACAGAATGAGGCTGAGACTGAGGGGTGGCGGCTAATAACAGATAATCAGCACAGAGACGCTGCTGCCGAAACACTCAGAACACTCAGAACAATCTAGACCCAAAGACGTGTATCCACTTCCTGTTATGATGGAGACTCACTTTATTGTCCTAAAAGCTTTCCAAGACTCGCTTAAGTAACTTATGCCTTTTCTGTTAAACGCTTCAGGAAGGTGTGTGCTTTGCCAGGAGTGTTTTTTTTTTATTAAAATATATTTAATTGCGGATGTCACTTTAAAGCTATTGACATATAAGAGGTAGGTTGAGGTTAACGTGGTGAGATCATCTATAAGCATAACTAAAGTGGAATTGGACCCTGCAAACATGAACCAAAACACATCAGTAAATCCACCAAGGACTGGCTGAGAACGTAGAAACAAAAGTCCCAAATACGGCCTAGTCAAAGCCTAGATGTTGAGCTTGTGGAGATGCTGTCAGGGTGACTTGATACAGGCTGAACCTGCAGAAAACGCCTCAAAGGAAGGGGTCCGTTTTCCTCAGGCCGATAGCAGAGGTGGTAGATGGATCCAGCTGTTAGGGACCAGGGTGTCCAAACTTTTTCTTTACTTAGGATTTTGCATTATAGGATTAAAAAAAAAAAGTGTAATTCACCTTCTACCTCATTATCTTTATCTGTTACTTTCCTGAACACTAATAAAATGTAACCCTTGTTCATTGCATGTTTGTTTGTCTGTTTTTTTTGCCTTCATTATGTGTAATGTAAACTGTAATGTGAACCGGCGTGGGCAAAGAGAAATTTCATAGCGGTGACAAATAAAATATTCCTGTTTCTTGATTCTTACCCCTAAATAAACAGAATATCAGACATTATGTGAATGTCTTTTCTGAATTAAGTAAATGTTTATTTTTCTACATGACTATACTTGGTTCAGTCAGTAGCATAAAATCTTAAACATCAACAGCAGTATCATCTGCATACACACACTAGTGCAATATACTATAAAACGTATTTGTAACAGAGGTGGATGAAGTTGTTTAAATCTTAAGGAAGCTGTGATGTTGGAGTGGAAATGAACTCGTTTCGTTTTTCAGATTCATTATTAAAACTGAATTGTGCCAAAGATTATTCCCCAATTAATTGAAACAGTTTGTTTTCAGCCCTGTATAAAAAAAAAAGCGAGCCTTTGCTAAGTTATAACTAAAGAACAATTAGTTTCTTCCCAATAATTAAGAAGATATATATATATATATATATATATATATATATATATATATATAGTGAAAATCTGAGGAAAAAGAAGCACTGATTCTTGTCAGTGCTCCTCAAGAGTCACAATGTAAACCAGGGGCGTCAAATAAATTTTTATATTGGGCCACTTTGGCATCATGGAGTCATTAAAAGGGCCGGTTGCGCCTGTATGGATGATACTTTTGATTTCAGAATTTCATTCCAGCTCACATAAAAATCTAAAAAAAAAATGATAATAAAACAAATCACAGTAACATAAAAGTAGCACCATAAGGACCAGTTTAAACACTTTATCTGCAAACAAAAGTTGGTATTGGGGTGAGTTACACTTTAAACTCTCATTAAACTCTCACTTTTTCTCTTTTTGGATCGTTTTAATGTGCTGTGGGAAAGCTGACATCTAGTGGCGGGATGTTGTTACTACAAAGTACAAATATTTGCTACAGGAGGCACAGGTTCGGCTACTTTATACACTTTAAAATTATATATTTCCCTACATTATGACATGAAATGCCTTTTTTTTTTTGCTCTTGAGGGCCGGATAAATTGCCTTGATGGGCCGGATTCGGCCCATGCGCCTTCAGTTTGATACATAAGACCAAGATGAAACTCACGACTAGCTGCTCTCAAATATCTGACTTCCTCCTAACGCGACAAATCAACAGTACAGCTAAAATGTTGGCCTCATGACTTTAAGACTGAGCTTAAGATACTTTAGTCCCAGGAGGTCGTATTGTTTTGAATCGCTGCCAGAGCTCATGGTTCCACCATTTCTCTTCAGGAACATTTGGACGTATTTTTACATTTTTAGAGATGGAAATAAGCTCAAATAATGCTCAAATTGCAAAAACCAAATGTGTCCTTTAACCTAAACCTGCAAGCATTCTTTCCCTTTAATACTTGAAATAATGAAAATGTGTCCATTTATTATATCTTAAGCAACAAATAATCTAAGATTTCAGTTTCATTGATAAAGAAAGAAACAAACCTTACTGTAGGCTTGTACATCTCCATAGTTTGGTTGGAAGTTTGGTTCATCGTGATGATTTTTTTTAAATCCTTTTTGTCTTTATGAACAAACAAACTCAAGACGAAATGTTTATTTCTGTTTATTATTTATTTCTGTTTTCTCCAGTAAATAATAGTTAGCATGTTCTAATCCAGCTGACCACTCTGCTGTTGCTTTAAAGAGGTGAAAATCTTCAGGGTTTGCTACTGAATGCTGGTAATGTTCAAACAGGTTTCAGCAGATTCAGGATCAGCGGACTCCATTTTTTTCTCCAGCGCGGGAGTAGCGGCAGGTTGTTGTCTGCGTTTTATGGAATGAATACAACTCCAAGTAGAAAGAGTGAAAAAAAAAACCCACAATTTCTAAGTTCAGTAGTTGCTTTGGTTTTGATTCCTGTAGCCTCCTCGCTGGTAGCCTCCCTGCTTCTGCTGGTAACCACCTTTCTGATCTGTTCCCATGAAAACAAAAAGTCAGAATTAGAAATCACAATTAGCATTTAATTAAATATAAACATGTTAAGCTTATAAACAGCTATTATAATCAATGGTTTTATTCACAAGGCAAATGAAGCGTACCTCTCTGGTACGGCTGCTTCTGCTGATATCCGCCTTTCTGATCTGTAAATCCAAAAGAGGAGAGTTTATTACTTTTCTAAAGCATTAAAGAGACTGCACCAAACTCATATGTCTCAGCATTCAACAAAGGAACGACTTTAATGTGAATCGTGTAGCAAATCTAAGGTGGATCCCCCTAGAAAAGTGATCAGGAACCTTTACAACCCGCAGAGCCATTTCTGCCCTCGGTCCATCTAAACAAATTTAGTTTAGAGACACAAAAGTTACACATCTCTTTGAAACAAGATTGTTTTTATAGCATACTATAGGAAATTTGTTAAAAAAAATGTAAATTAAAGATCAAGTTTTATTATTTAAAGCAACAGTATTTTTATGTTTAAGTTTAATAAATTTTCTTCAATTGGACATTTGATTTTTAAAGCAAATGGCATCGAAATGACGAAAAAGCAACCAATTGACATAAAGATGCTTCATTTATCTATAGTAGAATATTCTATACACCATTAGTTTGTTTCTTTCTGGAAATGTTATGCATATATTTCAGAACTAAATGCATCCTAAAGCTAGAAATTTTAAATTACCTTTACATTTAGAAACATTAACCAATTTTCCCCCCCTGCATTTTTGGTCTAAGTTTTAAAGAGCCAAAGCTGAAGGTGTAAAGAGCCGCAGGTTGAAGACTCTTGGTCTAGAAGGTTCTCCAAGCAGCAGCTCTTTAATCCAAGTTCGTCCAGTTAAAAAATGCTTTAATCCTAGGATTTGGATACGTCTTCCCCCTGGTAGGACGATCAGCTGGTCGTCACCTCCGCAGTAAAAGCCGATTGTGTCTCATCAGCAGCCGTAAAGTAAACCCTAAAAACTCGCCTCTGTTGAAGTAGCCTCCGTAGACGCCCTGCTTGAGGTCGAAGATGCGCTCGTTGTTCTCCACCAGGCTGCCCAGCTTCTCCGCCAGCTGCAGGGCCATGTTCTGCAGGGAGGTGGGCTCGGTGCGGTGCATCACCACCGTCTGCGTGGGCTGGTCCAGCGACGCCTGTGGAGCATTGGTGCAAAAACACATTTAAATCGTTGCACGTGTAAAAGGTAAAGTTTTTATTTCTAAAATGCTCACAGACTTACCATCAGTTCCTCGTTGATGATCATCTTGCTGATGATACTATGAACTGTTGGGATCTCCAGCTCAAACATCTCAGACAGCGTCTGCATGCTGCAGGTCACAGACAAACAAAAGCTTGTTTTTTTCTGACAAAAAAGGAACATTTCAAGATAAAATGCATTTTTTTTCTTAAACAGATCTTATCTAAATATCTTTCACTGGACATTTGTCGGCAGTTTTTGGTAATACCACTATGGTGATGTTATGGAGCAAACCAATCCGACTGCTCACCCACAGAATTAAAAACCCAGTGAGTCTGATTTAGTCACAGGATCATTTTAAGCTGGACAATACCAGGAAATATATTTGATTGTGATGCTTTTGCAGAAAACCGTGACTAAACCAATCATGATTAACCCAGATTTTAGCGTATCAGGCAGTAGAATGACGGCTCAGGTGTGGACATTAAGAACAAGGTAGAGTCAACGAGTCAAATATATCAGAGAGTGAAGGCATCTTACTAAATGTTGCACCAAGCCGTCCTTTTCAACTGTGAGATTACAAACACTGACAGCAACTACAACTTAATATCTCTCTTATCAGGGGATATCAAGGTTTTAAGTTGTTAAACGTTTTAAATAACATTCACTGCTCCTACTGATCTAATCCCCTATAATAAAATGATAGGAAAAAGGACAGAGTGATCAGTTTTTAATATATATTTTTTTAATTAAGTCGCTGTCTTAAAGCTACAGAGAGCAAACCGTGCGCCCAGTTGAGCCACTAATTAAGCTGCTAATATCAGCGACAGCAGAACGCCAATTAGGGTTTTAGATTTTCTGCAACGAGTTCTTAAAAGCAGCTGCTAAGCCCGTATTTTTCTTAACCCGACCTACAAAAAATAAGTACTTTAACAGGTAGGAACAATTGTTGCTTTGTTAGGAAAAGCAGATCGATCTGCTTGCGATTATAATTTGTTACGTAGGTCGTGTGAGAACCTTCTGACCGGAGTGACCTGCGATTCTGCAGCAGAGGAAACATTTCTACGACGTTGTCCTTTTATTAAACAGACCAAATGTGACATCACAGCTAATTTTGTGCTTAGAGGACACACACTGTTCATTATTAGTTAAAACATGCTTCTCTCTACTAGGGGTGGGTATTGCCAAAGAAGTCACGTTTCGATTCGAATCACGATGCGTCACGATACTTGAATTATTGCAATGCATTGTGATATTTTCACTGAACACTGTTAGAAAAAAATAAAGCCATTACCAGTGGCTGACTGGCGGTGTATGATCTGGATAGTGTCTTCAATTGATACATAATTATTCATACATAGCTGTATTTGTATTTATTGAAACGACTTTTGGAGGTATTGCCATGAAAACAAATATTACTATTACTGGAGTGGACACACTGACAAAAAGTGCTTAGGATTTATAAAACTTAAAATAACAAATTAAGAATAATCAGTGCCGTTTACATGGCCTCAGTGGTCCTTTAAACCAATGAAATTAAAAAACATTCAAATGTATGCGCGTGTAGATGTTGGGACTAGCTTGTTTTTTTTTTTTAATCAGTGCTTGCGGCGCTCGCGGCTCTTGTTTTTCTGGATGGCGCCTCTGCATGTGTGCCTTTAAGTTTGTTGTGTTCCCACAGTATTTCATTACGATGTAACAGTGTTTGCAAATTGCGTGTATCACATCAATTTCGTTTTTACCTTCTTTGTTTGTAAAGCCAAAATGCGTCCGAACATCTGACTTGACATGTGATAGAGCCAGGCGAATGTTCTCAGTCTCCTCCATGTTTTGTTTATGAATGACTGGTCGCAGTATCCCGCGGCCGGAAATGCTCGTGACACAAGGCAGCGACATCTACTGGACTGAAAGTTGTATTCCACTTGTTTTTGGCTGATGTTCGCCAACCATTCATGCAATTTATTTATTTATTTATTTTTAAATTAATAATCGATACTTGGCGTCAAGAATCGATGCATTGGATCGCGAAAACTAGAATCGCGATGCATCGTCATGACGATTAATTTGCACACCCCTACTCTCTACTCTGTGTGGACGTTACTGAGGCTCTAATGAAATAAATGGCGGCGATGAATGCATTTATAACCAGAACCGGCCTCGGGTCGGATGTTGCGGTCACTGCCAGCATGCGGCGCCGGTGCTGTTGGACACCTGACGTGGTTTACCTGATGGAGTCGTACACGCTGCTGTAGGTGAACAGATACGTCCTCAGGGACTCCTCCTGGATCTTCCTGTGAACGAAACATTTAGAAAAAGCTGATCAGATGACCGCCTCAAACGTAAAACGATAAAGTCCTATGTTGTTATGTAGATCTGAAGATTTATCTACGTTCTGTGAAGAACCTGGTAGGTTATAAAGGTTGTAAGTATAAAACAGGGTAGGCAAGAATAAGCTTTACTTCAACCCTATTCCTTTTTTTTTGTGGTAAATTGTTGTTTATTTTACCGTATCCTGTGTTTAATGTTGGATAATTTACCAAAAATAAAGTAACTGAGTGATTGATTCCTTGCCGTACACGCGGCTAAGGAGCAAACGTCACCTGACGAGCATCTCGCGCACTCGCTGCGTCTCAGGGAACAGGTCCCACACTTTGCTGTTCATCTTCTCGTTGATGATGAAGGAGTGGCAGGTGCGCCAGTCGCCCATCTTCATGGCCTTGCTGGCTGCGACCACGTGCTCCCTCATGCTCTCTGGGGGTCCTGGGGGTTAAAACAGGGTTCCTGCAGCATTAGGCAAGTTAAATTCAAGACTTTTTCATACTTTTTAATGCCACTTGAAATAAAAAGTTAAGACCAACTTCACGATAAACAAGATAAACCTGGTTGCGACAACTTCACCCAAATGTTTATTTTAACATAAACCATTACTTTCAGGCCCAGTAAACATGTTAAAGATTTTGAAAAACATTCCATATAGGAAGAAAGCTAAAAAACACACAAATTACAGATATATTTTTAACAACTACTGAACTGAATTCACAAACTTTGTTTTGTTCCCTACTAAAATAAACTATTTTAACTTTTTAACAGCTATAGTCCGGCTGCAACAGTTTTTTTTGGTTCCACTATCGGGACGGAACCAAATCGGGACGGAACCAATAATGATTACATTGAGCCGTTCGGTAAATTTAAAAAAATATATAATTGTGTCAATTATTTTACTGTTTGATAAGATTTACGAAAAATAAAATCCTATTCATGACCTGGTAACAATTTTAAGACCTAAGAAAGATTGATTTAAGACATTTTAATGCCATTTAAGGCCTTAGTTTTATATTACAGAATTCAATGCCTTTTAAGACTTTTTAAGGATCCGCAGGAACCCTGTAAAAAGGGGAAACATGCATCTTCCGTGTCCTCTGTGAGCTAAACCGCTGAGTCGGAGGGTTTGGAGGGCTGATTCGTACCCAGCAGCGGTTGCCTCTCTCCCACTCGGAGCTGGTGGTGGAACTGCTTGCTGATCATCCGGCGGCGGGCGTCGAACTCGTGGGCGGCCATGTAGGGGATTTCCAACAACATGGCCGACACCAGGTAGACGCACTCCAGCAGCTCCAGGTTGATGTGCATGTGGAAGGGAACCTACAAGCGAACGTCACATTTCATGAAGCCAAAGAGGAAGTGTTACTCCAGGTCCCTCCATCTGCTCAGTTTTATCCTTTCATAACAGTTTTCCTGCATTTCTGGACATTTGAGGAAAAAAAACAACAACTTTCTAGCTAAGTTTTAGCTTGATATACACAAAAAAAACCATCAAACACTATTCAAAATGGTGTCCAGTCAATTAAAAATTATATTCTTCTGACTAATTGGGACCCAGATCAGTTCTATAAACACACCCACTGATCAAATCTGCCGTTTAAGGCGTGGAATTAAAAAATAAAAGGCGAGGCACGGCGAGGATCAGTGGTCACGGAGACACATGGTATACGGAGGCCCGGACCAGTTTACTCCACCTCTTCCCTTCTTCCTGTCACTAAAGATAAATTAAAGGCCACTGTGACTCAAAATGTTGAATTTTTAAAAAAATATTAAATTTTTTACTTTAACCAGAATTCAATATGGAACGTTTTTGCTCTTTTACGCTTGAGTCTTTAAGCTTATTTTTACTTTTCTTTTACTTTTTTGTTGCAGAACAAAAAGGGAAGAATGTCTGGAAAAGCAAACATTAATTTATCCGAATAAAAGAGCAAACTTTCATACCTTCCAGATATCTGAACCCTGATTATTGCTTGGAAGACGGCATTTTGATTCTAAGAATTTATTTTCCGGGGCTTGAATTTTCTTTTATTGGGGATTTTAAAGGCATACTATGCAACATTTTTCAGTTAATTAATGTGTTCCATACCGTTTTGGATGATTAAATGAGTCATTTTATGTTAAACAAAGGTTTTCTCGGCCGCCCTGGTGGTCTGTGGGGGAAATACCGTACTTGCAATTGCAGGAGCCCTCGGCCCGCACCCACAGGCTCAGAAGTCTGGTGCATCGCGAGAGTCGGTCTTGCTTTACGGCGAGAACTACTACACGCCCCCAGTGAAAGGCATGCTCGTTGCTAGCGCAGTGGCAATATTTGTGCAGTTATCATGGCGGAACCAGCTAGAAAACAGCGAAAGCCCATGTTGGAGCAGGCAAGAAAGAGGAAAAGGGCTCTGGACAGAGAGAGGAGTCGTACACGGGTGAACAAAGACAAGCTTTTTCAGAATGGCGAGAGCTAAAAGAAAAAGAAGGCTGCAAGGCTGACGCGGACCTCGCGTTTCTACTGATGCGATTTTAAGTAACATTAGAATGGTTTCTCTCTCTCTCTGTGTGCATGTTCATACTTTCACTGTGTTAGTCATTGTTTGTACTGCCGTTTTTTCGACTTTTCGTTGCGTTCGCCTGTCTGCTAAGCTAAAAACAACCAAAGCGCCTGGCTTGACGGAGAAACCAGAACAGCTGAGCATCTTTACGACAGTGCACTTTTACTTTCGCCCTCTGGGGGGAGCCTCGCTGGAAAATCAACCCCGGTTGCATAGTATACCTTTAAATGGGACGGATCAGAACCTAATGGTACGTAACTGAGAAACAAACAGATTCAACGGTATATAAGACTAGGAGAGTTTATTTATGAAGCACTTTTCAGTAACAAGACGATTCAAAGTGCTGATATAAAAGTTATCCAAGCTCCACTTTGGGTTTGGATTTGCCATAAAAGTTTCAGCGTGCACCAAGCTGGCCACCTTACCTGTCGTCTCTTTTCGATCTTCTCCTGCTCCGCGTTCCTCTCCTGCATGTTCCTCATCAGCAGACCCTGACCCAGGAGCTCCTTGGCGCGGCCCGACGACTGGATGTCCAGCAGAGCGTTGTGGGCGTCTTTGATCATGCCCTGTCTGAACGCACAGATGCCCAGCTGCACCATGGTTCTGTTGTAAAGGATCTTCAGAGGGGAGAGGAACACAAAGCAGAGCTGATTATCGCCGCTCCGGCTGGAGGAACACGAACGTGCGTCTCCGCCATTAACTACCATTAATTTATTAATTTGCTGTTGAATGTTAAGATGATACCAGTATCAATATGTTGCAGAACTACACAGTTGTGTAATTCAGGTAAAACGCTAAAATTTTCCACCTAATATCAGCAACCCAAGTTAAGATCCGATCGAAAAGAATCGATTCTAAATCTTGAAAACTGAATCGATTCTTGAAATTTTAAATCAGTGCAACCTTTACAGTCTAAAGAGCCATTTTGCCTACAGTCGACTTGAATTAAACTCATTCAGAGCCACAAATGTTTAGCCTCGTGAGACCATCCTGATCTCGCGAGCTTTCAAGGTTTCACTCGCAGATCAGTCTGGCTACTCTCCGTTAAAGAAAATTTGGAGCCGTCCAATCAGAACGTCCAATCAGCGTTGGCTTTGAGGCGGGTTGAGGTGTGACGCAACGAGAAGCGCGTCAGTTCAGTCTAAAGAACATGGCGGCTTCAGCCGATGAAACTAGCGTTAGCGTGGCTATCGAGCAAGTTTTATCGGAATTACAGAGTATTTATTTGCTGAGCTAACGAGCCTTTACCTGCAGCAGCAAGAGTAGCTTGGCTTGTGGTTGTGTTTTCGTCGTCGCTCTGTTACGAGCGACAACGAATCTGATTGGTTTATTTGGCCCGTCTATCACCAACATAGGCCAATCAGCTACCAGTATTTTCGCCCCTTCCCAAAATTACTTCAACGGAAGGTTTCCAGATGGATATGCGGAGCAAATCTATCTGGCGGAGTCAGGTAAACAAATGTTGTCTGGCCTTTAGAAAAAAGACAAGTTCTAATTTTCGATAAAGATCTGGTGGTCCTGAACCGACCGACCGACCTGCACGGGCGGGTCGGCGTGCTGGATGTTGTCCTGCAGGTGGCTCATCAGCATCAGGTCCCGGGCCTGGTACCAGCGGGAGTGCAGGGCGTGGTGGTAGATGTGGCAGAGGATGGCGCAGGTGCGGATGCGGTCGGTGCGATCCTTGGCGTAGATGAACTTGCAGAGGCGGTCCATGATGACGGCGCTGTCCTCCCCCTCGCTCTCCTCCTGGTCCTGCTCCGACTGCACAGACAACAGTTCAGACGCCGCTCCGGTCAGGGCGTGCCTCTCCGTCAGCGGCGGCTCCGCCTCCTCTCACCTTGGTTTCCCCCTGGAGGCCCAAGCTGCGGCGGTGGGCTTTGTAGTCGAACTTGTAGTAGGTGTGCATGATTCTTCGCAGGTAGACGCGGCAGATCTCCTCCGTGGAGCCTTTGTTCTCCAGGTAGGACAGCAGCCGGTCGATGATGCCGCAGACACGGCCCTCGTCTTTCAGGTTATCCACGTATTCTGCACAAAAACACGGAGATGCGAGGATTTATGAGGAAGCATTGAGGCAACAGCTTGTTTTTGGCTTTGCTGCAGTGGTTCTTTCTGGACGACTGATTAACCGGCGGGACTCGAGTCCGCTTTGCTAGGGCTGGGCGATATGGATTAAAAATTAAATCTCCGATTTTATCACACCAAATCCAATTAATCGATTTTTTTCCTCCTTTTTGTTTCATAAAAAGAAATTAAAGAAATTATTTTAAAACCTTGCTTTTTATGTCAAGCATTTGGTCAGGGAGTTGACCTGAATTCAAAGTGCAACTAAAAACAAGCTGTGAAACATGCTTGTAAAACAAGATGGCAGCCGTGCCATTATAAACAATGAAAATATAACAAAACATTTGCTGCTAGTGGTATTACACATTGAGCTAAGAACAGGCTTCACTGCACTTGTGAACTTCAAACTAAGTTAAAAAAAAAAAGTAAATATGTAAATGAAGTACCTCGTATTATGGTAAAAAAAAAAGTTTCCACTTAACAATATTTTGACAATAATTTGCCTAAACATATATTCAGCATCACATGCTGTTCTCTTCATGGAAACCCAATGAGTGTATTGGCAAAATAAAAATCTAGATTTTCCAAAAATGAAATCTTAAAGAATTGTAAACTCGAATTAATCGATTAAATCGATTTATCGCCCAGCCCTCCGCTTTGCCGCTTTTACCTTGTGAATGAGGGTCGGTGTTCTGCATGATCTTGGTGAACTCCTCGTCCATCCTCTCTACCAGCGTCAGGACGCAGCCGCGCACCCTGAAGGGCTGCTGAACGAACACAGAAAACAAATCTAGTTGCTCTTACATCCCACTACGGCATTTTTTAACCACACGATGGACGGAGAGAAAGACGGCAGGCCACCTGGTCTGAGATGTTCAGGTTCTCGCTGTCCTCTGCGATGTTCTCGCCGATGAAGATGTTGTTGTTCTCAAACAGGATGTCCAGCAGCTCGTCGATACAATCCAGGCACTTCTTCCACATGTCGGCCTAAAGATCAGCAGCAAAACACGTTTTCATCGTGGGATTAATAGAAACCCTAAATGAATCAGCCCTAATCTCACAGATTATTGTTAAGTGAGCTTCTTTATAAAGGCTAGAGATCAACAGACACGAGTTTTAAGGCCGATTCCGATTATTTTGACTAGGGCGGTGTAAAAAAAAAAAAAAAAAAAAGATTTTCCAATTATGAATCAATTCTCAGATTCATTCCTAATGATTATTAAACCAAAATGGGCGCTGATTTTTTTTATCAAAGTATTTTTGAATTGAATAGAAACAGCAGCTGTAGGTTTCTCTGCCGCCGTCTGTTTTCTACCCTGGACCTGTTTGGGTTTTCTGATCCTCGCATTTATGAAAACTGCCTCAAAGTTCAGGGTCTGGTCCTTACAGCCGCCATTAACTACCAATAATTTATTAATTTGGTGTTCAATGTTAAGATGATACCAGTATCAATATGTTGCAGAACTACACAGACGTGTAATGCAGGTAAAACGCAAATTTTCCCCCCCAATACAAGCAACCCAAGTTAAGATCCGATCAAAAAGACCCGATTCTAAATCTTGAAAACTGAATCAATTCTTGAAATTTTAATCGGTACCGAGCCCTAATTTTTCACATCAGTCCAGCCGATACCCGATATGTGCTGCCAATATTTTGGGGACGATTCTTGAAGCCAATATTGCTTTTTCTTCCTCCATTTACATGATAAAAATTATAACAAATTTTACACAAGTCTCAAAACTTGAGCTTAAACCAGCTAATGCTAACAATCAGCTTTAGTCTCATTTTGAAAGGTACACTTAAAAAAAAAAAAGAGCTTCTTTAGTTCAGTGGGGAGGAAGAGGAGAAAAATCACACACTGCAAAAACGGAACTAAAAATAAGTAAAATATTCTTACAATTTGTGTATTTGTATTGTTACTTTTCAGACTTCTACCACACTCCAAAAACTGAATTAAAAATAAGAAAACATTTCTTGAAATGAATGCATTTACCCTTGATTTGAGCAGGTAAATAGGATCATCTGCCAATAGAATAAGATTTTTGCACCCGAAATAGGAACAATTTATCTCCATCATCTTATTTCAAGTGCAGTATATCTAATTATCTTATTTTAGGGGTCAAAATCCTCATTCCATTGGCAGATAATCTTATTTACCTGCTCAAATCAAGGACAAAAACACATATTGTAAGAATATTTTACTTATTTTTAGATCCATTTTTGCAGTGCAGACGCAGTACGTGAAGGGGAGGAGTGATATTACACACTTGTAAAGAATATTTAATGCGCCTCATGGTCCAAAAAATACGGATCACGCAGAGACAAACAAAGGTGACAAATAAAAAACTGAATTATCAGCTGTCACATTTTATACTCCGTGATGTAACACAATGGAGAAGGCAGCGACCCACCTTCATGAAGGCGGCCAGGTTGGGGTTGTAGTCGTACAGAGAGGCGATGATGTTGAACTTGATCTTGACCAGGATGCCTTGACCTAAGTTGTTCTCGCCGGCGATGATGGCCAGAGCGTGGAGCAGCTCGATCTGAGCGGCCCTGCGGGAGGAAAGGACGCGGGTTCAGCGGACTGCGGCGGCACCGATCACCATCCTTTACAGGTGAGACGCGGTGGAAAGAAAGGACTGCTTCACAGAAGACGTTTGTTGTGTCTAAATGTCCATTTTTGTCTTTGCTTGGCCTCTGGCAGAGCAGCTCTTACCTGTCTGTGCCCTTCTTGCCTCTGGCCTGCAGGATCTCATTGAGCTTCTTCACCACCACAGGTATGTTGATCTCTGTGCCCTTAGCGAACATCTTGGGCTTCTCCTGGAGGACGGGAAGAACCAGGAAGCAGCATTAGACCTCGGCTATCTCCTGCTTCACGATTAAAGGAACACGTTGCTTTACCTTGACCAGAGGGACGCCTCCTTTAACCTTCTCCCAGGGGCCATCTTCATCGTCTCCTTCGCCCTCCTGCAGCTCCCCGGCTCGCTCTTTCTTTTGCTTCTTCTTCTTCTCCACCTTCTTGATGCTGCCTTTGTCAGTGCCAGCCCTGAGGACAGGAACCGTTCAGGTAAGTGACCGTGTGGCTGACGTCCTGGACAGCTGACGGTCCCCAGGACGACCACCAGACGCTGCTGGACTCACTTCTTGAGGAAGGCGGTGGCCAGAGACTTGCTCTTCCCTTCCTCGTCATCGGAGCTCTCGCTGCCGCTCTCCTCGGTGTCTCCACCCCAGTCCTCATCGTCGTCATCGTCGTCGTCGCTGGAGGAGGACTCGTCCTGTTGAAGGGACAACGACCCGCTGCTGTTACAGCCCTCTGAGCTGGTCGACCTGATCCCAGAGCAGCTTCAAGCCTCTCACCCCAGAACCCTTGGCGCCCTTGAGGAACTTGCTTGCTTCTGACGGACCTTCGGGCTTTTTCTTCAAGAAGGACTTGGCGGACACCTCCTCCCCTCCATCATCTTCGCTTTCAGAAGAGGAACCTTGTGAAAAGAAAAGGGAACAGAGTTAAGAAGGTGCTTGCACTTGTTGAGGATTTTGGGAATTAATCTCACAAATGAGTTTATTATGAACCGAAAAGCTGCTTGTCAGTAATAATTAACACACAATCTTATCTCTGTTTGTCGAAACAAAGCTAGATTCCTGCAGACTTTCCTCCTATATTACCAAGATTTAAGTTCTGATGATCAGACTTCTACCACACTCTAAAAACTGAACTAAAAATAAGAAGTTTTCTTGAAATGAATGCATTTACACTTGATTTGAGCAGGTAAATAAGACTATTTGCCAAAGGAATGAGATTTTTGCACTTAAAATAGGAACAACTCATCTCCATTATCTTATTTCAAGTGCATGATGTCTAATTATCTTATTTTAGGGATAAAAATACTCATTCCATTGGCAGATAATATTATTTACCCGTTTAAATCAAGGGCAAACACACTAATTTCGAGAAATTTTTACTCATTTTTAAGTAAAGTAGTTCTGTTTTTGCAGTGCAGAAATCTCATCTAACAATCTGCAGCTTCTCCAAAATCTTGAAGCTTCTTGACGACTGGAGAGAAACAAAACTTGTAAGAACAGAAAAGTTTACCAGAATCCTCCTGCTCCTTCTCCTCCTCTTCATCTGCAGACTCCTGTGGGTTCTGACAAGTAAAACATTTTGTTTACTTTTGTTCCAGTCCGTCTCACCCTAACTATTGTTCTCATTTCCGACTCACCTCCTTGTAAGCAGCGATTTCAGTCTCAAAATCTCGGTTGTACTTGCGGATCTTCTGACGCAGGGTGCTCAGAGCCTTCGCGTTGTTTTTGTTCATCTTCTTCTTGCCCTCTTTGTCCTCCCAAAGCTTAAAGGCAGAAGAAAACATTGATTATTTAATATTACTTTGATATTAGAAAAGCTAAATGTAGCTGTGCGGTGAAAAGCCAGAACCCCAACCTGGTTAAGATAGTCCTCCAAGTCAGCCAGGAGGCGGATGTAGAACTGAGGAACCCCTTCCTTGTCCACGATGTTCTTGCTCTTCAGGAAGGCTCGACATAGCTGCTCGAACTCCTCCAGACATTTGGACATGTCGCGGATCTTCATGGCGTTACGAATCGTCTTTATGAGGTTGGTCAACTCTTCAAACCTGAAATTTAAGACGGAATTAGTTTCTTTTCTCTTGAAAAAAAAAAATCGCAGTTTTCTGGCCGTTTGAAAACACACACGGCACTCACCTTTTGTCTTTGGCGCTACGCACCACTCTTTTCGTATCCTCCTCATCGTCACTAAGAAGCAGCGACCTGTACAAAACGACACAACCGTATGAGACCGCCGCAGGAGGAATAATGTGGGCTTTGGCGACGAGGAGAACGTGGAAAGATGCACTGACTGCTTGAAGTTCGTCCCGGGTGCTTTGGAGGTGATCTCATCCCCGGACGAGGACTCCTCTGACTCGCTGTCGGAGCCGGTGGCAAAGAAACGAGACATCTCTGACGGGCGCTGCCGATCTGAAAGGGTGCAGATCAGAGAGGTCAGCTGACATATTGTCCAGTAGATATTTACCATTTTTAACATCAACCTATAGGGCCTCACTGTGACACATCTGAAAACTACAGGACAGAAACTGAAGACCCAAACGCTCCAGATTTGACTTTGAACCATATTGACAGTCTGGTCCAAACGGTCCAGATATGATTGTTTTTGTCTGCACCAAATCAACCGTTAAGACTTCAAAACTAAATCTGCTCCCAACAAACTTAAATGTTGACATCCCTGCTGTTTTGCTTTTGAGTAAATACTCTGTTGGTGTTTTTATGCATAAAAATAAACAAGTTTTGCACATCAAATAAATAAAATCACCCCACTCAATTGCACAAACATTTTTTTTGAGTTTGCTGTTTTAATAATAATCGTACAGTCTCTTATTCTTTTTATTATTATTTTTCACCTTTGTGTCTCTGCATGCTTCCAATTTGTCTTTGCTGCTGGTAAACCCAAATTACCCCTCTGAGGGGCAATAAAGGATATTTCTATCTAATTCTAATTGATCGACACAGACAACCAAGCTGTGTTAATGGGAGAAATTAACCAGAGTTCGTTTTAAACAGACTAAAACCCTCCGGTATGAAAACACCCTTAGATAGCGGCGATAATCTTTCACTCAGTTTGACAGCTGCCATTAAAACTCAAGAAGAATTACAACAACCTTGAGATAGTTTAATATATGTAGCATAACAATGAGTGAAAAGCCTATTAATCGTATTTTCTAAGAATGATCTATATCCAGGACTGAGCCAGTAATCTCTGGTTCCCAGTGTTAAATGTCCCATAAAGATCTAAATCGCCAACTAAATTAAGTTAAATTATAGGTCTGCGCCTGGCCTGACTATAACTTATGATATTATTATACTTAATAATAAAAATTTTATCAGTACAAAAAACGATTTTTTCCCCCCTTTATGTGACAAAAGCCTGTGCCAAATATTATAACCATCAAAGTCATCAAACTGCTCTTATTGTCATTGAGCATCACGGTAAACGCAAAACGGATTAATCTGTCACCGTTTAGATCAAAAATTAAAACAAGATTTAAACAAGACAACTTTAAAAACTAAAATACTCAGCATCTTTGCTACAAAACCGAGAAATGGGGGGTTTCTGGCCGGTATAGACTTTTATTAGAGGAAACGTAGCAACATGCTAGCTACGTTCTAACGGCTAATCAGCTAATGTAACATATTCTTTGACATATAGAGGAAAAGCAGCGATATTAACCAACACTAAATTGTAATTCCACATATGCGACACGTTTTTATCAGGAGCAACATCTGGCCAACAAATACCATATCTAGGCACCGAGCTAACGGCATTTTTCTTCTCGGAAACTGAAGCTCGCCGCTAATGTGGCGCGGCCAGGAAGCTAACGCTAGCATGAACTCGGGAGAGCATCAGGCCTGCTGCGTGCTAAGAGTGAGCAGCCTTCTTTTAAGCGGCCCAAATAACGAGCATTGCGGCGTTCCTTCAGCAGACTTACCTACGCCGATGTGAAAATGAAGTTGTCGTGTGTTTGTTCTCGCTGGATGGTTAGAAAATCCAGTTTTGCTGAACGGGGGCTGCGGACAAACGCGTGCGGTAACCTCGCCGGGTGCTGCCGTCAGGGAAAGGAAGCCCACTGTAGATCAACAAACCATCGGGATGGTGCTGCAGCAGATCTACAGTCTCACTGACAGCGGGCTTTCTGGGCTATGCTGCCACCAAGCGGTGGCGTGTGAGTCAACAATCCGACATGAAGCCAAACGCAGTAGATTATCACTAAATCCACGTTGTTGGTGTCTTTAAAAAGTTACAACAAACAATCGACACAGGGCGACTGGTAGTTGTGCAGTTTACAAGTCTGCGTTTATGGAGTGGAAGGAGGAAAAAAGCCCTGTTCGCAGTTTATCATAAGTCATGTTAGGCACACAGAAACATTACACAGGAAGCTAAACGTATGCTCTCCGCAATGACACATGGAGGTTGCAGTATTGTGCTGTGGCAATGCTTTTAAGCGGTGAGATGGTCATGTGTTTGCATCTGTTGTATGGTTTGGGCGGTTCTAGACAGGGGCCAGCTCTCTTTTTCTTTCTTTATTCAACAATTGCAGTTTATATGAACATTCCTCTCCATTGTAAAAATAATACAAAATTGTGCAGTTTTAATATAAAACATAAATGAAGATTTACATCATCACATTTTGCCAGGGAAAGTACAAATGTACAAAAAGATATTAAATTGTTTACACATATTCACAGTTTTTGTTGCCTTTTGATTAAGAGAATACTTAATCGTGTTGACATATTGCTTGACCTCATTGTAAAAAGCAATAAAAGATGTTTTGGAATGCGCAAACTTACATTTATGAATGTAAAATTTTGCCAAGAGAAGAGAATAATCAGATTAATAATGAAAGTTTCATTTGGCCTAGTCTTAGTTCTTAGTAAACAAATGGGTTACTGTTTCAACACTCATAGAACAGAAAGTGCACATTACATCGATGTCTTTATCATTTTTTTGACAATATGATCATTAGACAGGTAAAATTTATGAATTATTTTAAATATTTCTCTAATTTTGTGCTCCTGTGCTGAAAACTTAATACTAAATTACTTCTCTGTGGTAATATGTGCTGGCACAGAAACCATCACTAATTGGTCCCCTGAGCAATACATTCCTGCTTACCTTTAGAGTTTTTACTTTAACAATGATTGGCGTTGAATGAAAATGAAGGCGTTGTACTTTTAGCTTCAGCCATTTTAAGGTAGGATCAGTTTTCATCTGATAGATCGGCAATCTGCATTTCCAGAACTGTAAGTGGCTCTTTGGCTCACTTGCTGTTTATTTTATTCTTTTGTTCTGTGCTCTCATGAAAAACACTGACCCCATCTTGGCCACTGGGTTTGTATGTGTGCTATTTTTATTTTATTTTTTGGTGTGTGTGCATTTGATAAAATAGTACATTGCCACTTGATAATGAGCCTATGCTGGCTAAATTATACACAATACTGAACATTTAAACATAAATATGACAGCCGACGGCTGCTGACAGATTTATCAACATGTTGAGGTAGTGGGGCAGGATTTTATAAGTTTATACTTCTTCCTACTTCAATTCAAACTAACACTTAAGCTGCTTTGCTGTTGGTAGTGTGAAATCTCTGTTGATTATAAATTTTTCCATAAAAAACTAACTTATTTGACTAGAAGTTAAAAAGGAGCAAAATACAGGAAATGCCTGGATAAAATCTGTTACAACTTGCAAAATATTTGAGACAGGTAGAATTTCAGTTTCCAGTATGAAAATTACTAAATGAACAGTCAGAACTGCCCGTAAATGTTTATTCATGTATCAGCATATTCATGTGTTAGAATGGCCCAAAGTCCAAACCTACATTCAGAGAATCTGGGGACAACATAAATAAAAAAATAAAATAATGAAGCTCACGGATGTCTATCAAATGAGACTGATTTTAATTTTGCAGCAATTGGTTGAAGATTTTTGTAGATGTGGGAAACTATTAGACACACTCCTGAAAGACTTGCAACTGTACGTACTTGTGGTCAAAGGTGGTTCTACAAAGTATTGATGCAGGGGTTTAACCTTTAATTGAGGTTAACTATGCAACTTTGTGTCACGCTTCATGTCAAATCCAATAGTCTGTTGCTGTAACATTGCAAAATGTGAGAAGTCCTGGGGTTCCCTTAGTTTAGCTCAGAACTATACATCCATAAACATATTTAGTGGTCTTCCACTTGACACCCTCATATTCAACATGATTTAAAATCTCAGGTGTCATCAAACCACACATCCAAGCAGCTCTCCATCTTTAAAAACTCCTTCATTTACCATCTGCTCCGCCCTTGCTGCAGTCATTTCTTCACTTGTGTCTTGTGCACTACGGTAATTGATGGTTTAGATGCTTGATTTCAAGTGTATTTAAATAATGCAAATTCATAAAAAAAAAACATGGAAGACACTTTGCAAGACTGATCAAGTTCATATAAAATATTAAATAATATAAACCATATCAGTAAAATCCTTAAGACATGATTAACAGTAAAATGCAATCATAATTTTGAGATCATTTCAGTAGGTAAAGTTATATGTTCTGGTAATTTTCACCTGATTGCATTGAGTTGTCTTTGTAGATACCTTCCTCCTGACCAAGCACATGGTGACAGTGGAAAGAAACAACGTCCTTTTAACAGAACAAAATCTCTGGCAGAACCCTTACTGAGCCAGGTTCTGTTGGACCGACTGGCTTGAGTTAAGATGCCCACGGACCACCAGCTATGCTAGATTAGAAATAAACACCTTTCCACTCAATATGAAATATGTGACAAATTCATGCGTTCCAAGGGTGCTTTAGTGTTGGCATTACGTACAACTCCATGCAAGATAATCTTATTTTGACACAAAATGAAATATGCAATTATTTAGGTAAATGTTGCTAAAACTTGATTATAAAAAAAAGCACACTAAAACCCAAAAAGCATCGAGCTGTTCCATTCATGAAAACTTTAATCATGTATTATACAAAACTTGATTTCAGCCATTTTACTTGTAAATGAGTCTTTACTTCACTGATAAACCTAAAACGGACAGCACAAGCATGCTGTAAAAAGAAAATTATAATAATGCAGGCTGGAAAACAGTTAAGTATATATATATAAAAAAGAAAAAGTAAAATTTCTGTGTATTTACACATATACATTCAAAAAAAATGACAGGAACCTTCAGCAGTTTAGTTGAGTTTTCCACTTAAGAAGCTCTAGAGGAGAAAAAAAAAAAAGAAGACATCCTTGAATGTATAAGACGCGTTTAAAGCACATACAGTAAGTATATAATGGATTTTTAACTCAGTTAAATGCTTAAAATATCACAGAGGGCTAACATATAATGCAGAGTAAAATCAATACATGATACCTTCTTTCAGCTTCTGGATTTCTTGGGATTGTAGCCGGTTCTCCTGCTCTAGCTCATCACATCTGGCACAACCTGCAACTAAGTTGAAAGTGACAAAATTAAAAATTGTTTGTCGGAACGTCCCTCACCGTCCTCAGGTTGGACACTGCACCGATTCATTAGAGCACGTGTGTCAAACTCAAGGCCCGCAGGCCAAATCCGGCCCGTCAAGGCAATTTATCAGTTCCTTTAAGAGCCAAAAAAAAAGCATATCGTGTCATAAAGTAGAGGCATATATCCTTTTAAAGTGTATAAAGTAGCTAAAACTGCCTCCTGGAGTTAATGTTTTTTTTTTTACTGTAGTAACAGCATCCTGCCACTAGATGTCAGTATCTCCACAACACATTAAAACAACCCAGAAATGTCCAAAAAGAGAAAGTGATGGAGAATGATGAGTTTAAAGTGTAACTCACCCTAATATCAACTATTTTTGCAGATAAACTATTAAAATGGGCCTTAGAGTGCCAATTTTGCAACCGGCCCTTTTAATGACTTCATGATGTCAAAGTTTTCCAATATAGTTTGACACACCCTGGTTTAGAGGATGCAAACGTTTCGATTTTAGGGCAGCTCGGGGTTTCCCCACAACTTTTCAAAGTAAAAATTAAATTTTTCCTAGAATCAACTTTCCAGAGTATTTTTATGTTTTGGGATAATCATAAAGTGTGAATTTCTGCTCGATCTTTGAATGTGAAACAAAAAGAACGAAAGGAAAGACAAAGGAGGAAGGATAAATGAAGGAAAACAAGAAGCACCCTATGAAGGAAGTAAGCTAGGACAAGGGTAAGAAAGAGAGAAAGGACACAAGGAAGGAAAGAAAAAAGGAACAAAAAAAGCAAAGATAATTCGCAGGAAAGAGGAAAAAATTAATTACAAGAAAGGAAACAAGAAGCATACCAGGAAGTAAGGGAAGATGTGAAAAAGAAGCAAAGGAAGGAGACAAGTAAGGGAAGATCAACACTTTTAGACAAGAGAATAGGAAAGCCTGACAATGCAATCTTTTTTCATATTCTTAGATTTCTAGAAGCATTTTATGATGAAACATCAATGAAAGTATAAATGACGACAAAGAACACAGATTCTCCAGCAGATTTCAGTATTCCTGGCTTTCTACCTGGAAGCGCCAGCAGAAATGGCATCCCCATCTGATAATAAACCAGTTCATCAAGACTTTCCTGTGCTCCAAAACGTTAGGAAAAGTCTCCTAGCTGTCTGAGGCATTTATTCTGCCTGAAACAGCTTTGTTTGGTTGATGCTGCGCATAGAGGCTTTGGTCCTCAACGCTCACCTCTTCGTTTTTAGCAGCTTTGCTAAGCAGCAAGTTGGTTGAAAAGCAGCTTAAAAGCAAAGAGACCAACATGTAGCAGCAGCACACAGAGCATGAGGGGCCCTTGCAAAACAAAGCTTGGTGTGCGAGAGGCGCGCAGTGGTCTGCATTGCAAAAACAAAACTAAAAGTAAGTAGAATTTTTTTAAACTGAGTGTATTTGCCCTTGATTTGAGCACGCAAATAAAATGTTTTGCCAATGGAACAAGATTGGTGCACTTAAAATAGGAACAACTCATCTCCGTCATCTTATTTCAAGTGCAGGATGTCTAACTATCCTATTTTAGGGATAAAAATGCTCATTCCATTGGCAGATCATCTTATTTACTTGCTCAAATCAAGGACAAATACACTAAGTTCAAAAAAATTTAACTTATTTTTAGTTCCGTTTTGAAGTGTGGCTCGTACGCCTACTAACTCAAAATATGAGCAGCCAGGCAGCGTTTGTATTTGAATGAATTCAGGTTCAGACGTTCATTGACAGCAAAAACGGGAGCGTTTGCGTTCTTCACGTCGTCATCCTTTATGCGGACGTGTGGGTTAAATTACTCTCATGAGGTCTGTGCCCTGGCCTGAACCGTAGCTGGCCATCTTACTGTGGCTCTGGGGTCCAGTGAGGCGAGCTCTCTGATTGGTTACGGGAGGTTTCAGGCTACTCCCTCTGCGGCTCGCGTCACACGGCGTTACGGTCTTAGCGGTGCTTGCCGGCACCGCAGCACCTGTAAGTTAGTGAGGAGAAGCGCATCAGAAGAGCCACGGACGGCTGAATCTACGTCTGCTTGTTTTGGATCGGGACCAGGTGACGCCACACGTTACCGACCAGGTTTGGAGGCTTTATCAGGCGCAGATCTTTGGTTGGCCGGACGCAGTTTTAGGGCTTTCACCCCGTTTGCAGAGTCGCACCCAGAGGCTGGAGCGTCAGCATTGCTGGATTGCACAAGTTTATCTAGAAGGGTCAGTGAGAACACAAAGATGAAGCTATATAACTCAGATTAAAATTATTACAAGGCAACGTAGAGTTTTCAATCTCGTATTAACGAGATGCATCGCCGTCTGTACAAAAAGCGGTGCCCCTCCCCTACATGTTGCTTGGCACTGCTGGTCAGCTGGCTGAAAGGAGGCTTCTAAACGGTTTAGAAAGGTTTTCTTTTGGAAAACACACAAACGATGCTTTCCACACCCCACCGTGTGAGTGGCAACCATCACTCCTAATAAAACAAGATTATTTTAAACTACAATTAACCACCTTATGGCGTGTTGGTAAAGCTAATGACGGCAGGCTAATATTTAGAACACATTTTATTTAGAAACGCCTTTCAAAACACTCAAGGTAACTTTACAAATGAAGATAAAAATAATAAATCATCAATAAAAGTTAAGACATATAGCCTGACTAATCTACAGCAGCAGAGTTCCCACAGACATTCTTTTCAAGACTCAGTTTTCTAGATTCCCCCCCCCCCCCCATCGACTCTTTAATGAGTTCATTGACATCTAAATCAAAACTACTTTTATCTATTTTCTTCCTTAAAATTACAAAACAGTGTTGAAGCTCCAAATGTAGTAAATACATTAACATTTTACCATCTGAACAAATTTGGATCAATTCTAATCTAAAATACTTAGAGATATCTGGACAGGATTATCCTGGATTAAATACGGATAATTTAAACCACAGTTTTTGATCAGTGAAACCTTACATACACAAAGATGAAAGAAAAAAAGAAATCCTAAACATTTGCTTGGCATCCATACCAAACACAAGGTTGTGTCTTGTTTAAACATCGGCAGTAAATGGTTTAACAGCCAAAAAGAAGCGACCAGTACGTTGGCCCCCTATGAGACTCAAAAAATATTAATCAATCAAGTGAAGGATTGGGAAATAATACCATAAAAGATCAAACTTTAACATAAAATCCATAAAAAAAGCACTTTTCTAAATAATTTTTTAAGCTTTTAGGTAATACTGTTATAATACAAAATAAAGCCTGGAACTGATTTTTATTTCCTTACTTATTAAGAGTTGGAAAATGATTGAATTTAATGCCTTGCTGTCATTCCCAGCGTTCCAACACAATCTTTAAATATAAACGGGTGAAAACCAGGAGGGCTGCCCCCTCTGGGTCGGAGCAATCTTGATGCCCCGTTCACCAGAGATGGCAGGAGCAGCGAGAGATGGACAGACAGGTCAGGGCTACATCTGCAGCAATGCAGAATCAGAAATACTTTAATAATCCCAGAGGAAATTGTTGTTTCAGTACAATGCAGGCAGTGATCTGCTCTGTTGTGGTGAAAAAAGAAAGCTGAGCCAAAAAGGCAACGCTCTGGATTTACTGGTCCGTCTACCGGTCTGGGAGAAGGACGTCTGGGCTGTTTGGGCCAATCCTGGATAAGCCGAGGAAAATGGAAACTGTAAATTAAGTGATTGCTCTCTATTCTATGTTTCTGCACAGACATCTGTATCAGAATCAGAATAAATGACATCATAATGGCTGTAGTAATGAACTTGTTAGATGTATTTTAGGGTCTTCTGTTTTAAATAAAACAGTCAAGATAATGAAACTTATACTATTTACAGTTTTTGTTCCAAAACATCATCTCTCTTCAAGGTTTTGGTACCAGCCCATGCATAAATATTACAATATGCTTCCATATTTACCCATTTTCTTCTTCTTTGACAGAGGCAAAGGTTCTCCCTTAGTCAAAGGATGCTTCTTTCCTTGTGCAGCCTTTGTGACAGGGTTGGCAGCTGGACGAAGAACAGAAAACAGACCATAATAAGTGATGAAGCACGCTGCCACAGGCTAAATGTCTCATTGCTTCCTACAGGCAGCCCATTTTCAGCGATCATTACATCCAGGCGTTGGACAATTTTAAACAAGCAACATGTCAATGAAGCCAATTTTAGTATAAATAGATTGGACGCTGGTTAGAATGGAACTATTTTCAGTTAAATATGTGATTTTGAATCAGGAAAATTAAGCTTTTTAAGAAAAAGAAAAACAAAAAAATCTGTGTTTTTATTTTTTAAGCATTTAAGAGCAGTTGATCAAATCAGGGGAAAATGCTCCAATTTTGATTGCAAGTTAGTCGACTGGTGCACCTTAAGTTTCAAGTGACCTATCAGCAGAGTTCTGGTGTGTAAAGGGAAGCAAAGATCTTTAAAAACCAGAAGGTTATTACAATAATCACAAGCTTGTCTGGCAGTTCTCGTTCCCTTTTAACGCTTGCAATAAAACTTTAGTGTGTTTGTTTTATTTATAAGCAGAGCAAAGGAAGCATACAGCCAGAGTACCTTTGAGCAGACCTGTAGATCCACTGAGTTTTTCTGTGGATGAAGAGACGGCCGTTCTTGGACCCGGCGCTGTCTTCGGGAAGCCGACGGGAATGCCGCTCCGCTGAGGCCTCTGCAAGCCAGAGACGGGCAGCTTGGAGGCTAAAATCGGCCCAGGGGACCAACGGGTTTGGACAACGAACGGGCATCAAACACCAAGAGTCAACTCAAACACATGAAAACCACAAACATCAATGTTTTAGACCAACACAAAGTAATGTTTAGTTGCAAAGCAGAATAAGGACACATGGCTTTCAATTTTTCTTTGTAGAAATAAAAAAATAATCCTGTGAATTTGTGTCACTCCCCTTTACTCTGATAGCCATAAATAAAATCCAGTGCATTTCCTTCAGACTTCACATAATTAGTAAATAACTGTAATTTAATCTCAGCATAGATCCAGCTGTTCTCCAAAAGGTTTGTGTTTTAAATCCTCATCCCAACCCTTGGACATCCACCATAACTGGGCAAGCGGAGCATTAATCAGCTAAGGAACCAGGATAACTCTGGAGGAGCTGCAGATAATCTTAACAGGACATGCAATAAGATGTAAAACTAGAGCTGGGAGATATGGATAAAAGTATGGCTGGACGATAATACAATAACGATATACATCAATCGATATTGATGATAGGAAAAAAAAGGGTCAATAAAAAGTTCAATAGAATTAAAGTTTTCCTTCCTTAGGAAGTAGGTTAATATTATTATCATTACGTCCTCCAAACCAATCACAACGCAGACCCAGGAACGCTCCGCCCCCTTCAAAGACTTCAGAGAGCAGGTGGTTTTTTGGTTTTCGGTAAAAAGTTGGTTGAATAAAGGGTTGAGTTTGAGTTCATTGTTTGTGTGTCTGTATCTAAAAATATGTCGATAAGCAACAGCATAAAATAGCCAGGGCTGCACTTAAAATATATGTTTTGAATTTGTTGACAATATGATTTCTATTTTATCTATATGCTTTTTTTCTATATCGTCCAGCCATGGATTCAAGTGATCCCAGAGTTTCTTTTTTATTATCACTAAGCGGTTTCCAGAGACGAGTCGACGATAACACCCCCCCTCAAAAAAAAAAACAACAACCAACAATTCGATTTACTTTCAAAAATAGCGTAAATAAATGGCCTCAAAGATATGGGACTTTATGGATCATTAATGAGGCTTTCTTTACTGGACCACCAGGAAGGAGGTTCAGGCAGCCTAAAACACGGCCCAACGGATGGAAAAACTATTTTATTAATTGCTTTGTAATTTTACTCTGATCCTTTTTAATCAATATTCAAACGCATATTCCCCCCTGGAGTTTTCTGTTTTTTTTTTTTTTGTCAGAGTTGAACCGTTCCTGTGTTGTTTTTTTTACAGCTGGCTGCAAGGGAAATGTCCCTATGGGGACAATAGTAAAGTTATACTGATACTAGCAATCTATTAATGTAGAAATCCCATTTGCAGTATCGTTCAAAGGTTCCTAAACATCCTGTATTAATGTTTATATGACGGTGACCCTACATACACGTACTAACTTTCTCTTTGTTTTGGACGTTTTCTGTAAATTCTTCACTGCCTGGCACTATTCCATGTTTTATGTGTGAAACATTTAGGAAAAACATACATTATATTCTTTAAACTTCACATTATTGTTGTACTTTGTGTTGGTCTTTTACAAAAATATCCATTACGTTTGTGACAGGCACTATTATTTCACATTAGACTGTAGATAACTGAAAATAGGAGAAATAAAAAAAAAAAACATGTGGAAAACAAATGTATTTTTTCTTTAAATAAAAGATTTAAATCACTGCTCACCTAAAGATCGCAGGTTGTAAGAGCTCGATAATGAGGTTTTCTAAAATACACAAGAGTAGAGGATGTTAGCTCCCAGACAGAACAGATAAATCCATAAAGAACTACATTTATGTGAATCAATTAATGAAAACATTAAAAGCAGCATAGCAGCTTTGCAAATTCGGAGGCTCCCTCGTGTCCTTACCCCCCGTTGTTCCTCTGAGGCAGCGCTTTTCCCAGAATCCCCTTCGGGTCGGTGCCGTTTCACCGGCAGGCCCGTCGCTGCGGTCGGCGGGCGGCTCGTCAACAGCTGGCCGGCCGGTTTTGAAGGAGGCAAAAGGTGTTTAGGCGCAGACGGCGGGAGGAAAGTTTTACGCTCACAAACGATGCTGGACGGCGCCTTTTCAGACGCCATATTGGGGAGGTTCCCATAGAGTTTTCTCTGCGGCGCCAGGCCTTGGCCCGCCTCTCGCTTGCTCTCAAAGGTGAACATTTTACAGTTTGGCATCGGTGTAGAAGTGCTGGAGATCTCAGCCCTTAAATCTAAAGTCTCATCTAGATTAAATGTGTGAGTTTTGCTGGTTATTGAGTCCAGGCTCTCCTGGTTGGAGAGGTCAAAGACGTCGTCCGCCGCCTGCAGCCCCGACTGTGAACCATCCCTGCGTTCACATCCACCGCTGGCAGCAGCTGGCTCTAAAGCCGGACGGGCGTCAGACGTCCTGCTCGGGCTGCCGTCCGTCTTTGCGTCTGGCTCGTTTCTTTGGAGCTTCGATGCGTGGTTTTCAGAGCACTCCTCTTTAAGTGTAGTGGTTAAATTTACAGCTTTGGGAGCGGAGGCGTTGCCCAAACAGCTTTGCTGAGTGACGCTCGAGCTCATTTCTGACAAAGTTATTGTGGCGTTTTGCTCTGAGGGAGGTTTACAATCAGACGCGTTGATCCGGTGACCGAGGGAAGCAGGAGTTTTCCCTGAAGCACAACCCATTTGGATTTTGGGCTTTTGAAGATGAACCTCATGAAAACTAGCATCCTGCTCTACGGCGACGGTGCTTTCATTTTTGACACAGGAAGCTTCAGTTTTAACGGAGTCAGAGCTTTGCTGCTCTCCGCTCTCGCCCCCATCAGCCGTCGGAAGATCCAGCGTCTCGTTATTATGGCAGCAAACTGGAGGGGAGGCTGCAGAGGCCCGCTCCACAGTAAACTGGCCGTTGGAGACGTCTGATGTGGGGCTTTGCCGTGACTCCTTGCTGGTTGACTCGGTGCCACAGCCGGGCGGCAGCTCTGCAGAATGAGGCGTTCCTTTGGGTTCAGGTTCCAAACCTGGGATGGATCCGTCTGTGGTCCAGGAGGACAAGGTAGCAGACAGAGCAGATGCCTCGTGGTTTATTTCACGAGTGATGTTGATAGCTTTGGTACAGAGAGAGTCCCCGTCCGGATTCTGATATTTCTCCACTTCCTGTCCACCGGTGTCTGATTCTGGGCTTTGTTGCGACCCGTCTCTGGAGACTTCCATCGCAGGTTCAGAATAAAACTCAGGGATGGATCCGTTTATGCCAGAAGCAGAGATCTTACAGGAGGAGTTTAGGTCGTGAGTGACGTTTATAGCTCGGGCGTCGGCGTCTGAATTCTCAGACATCTCCACTTCTTGTCCACCGGTGTCTGATTCTGGGTTTTGTTGTGACCCGTCTCTGGAGGCCGTTGTCTCCCCGCTGGTCTGCAGGACTTCCATCTCTACAGAACCGGGCTTTTCTCTGGGTTCAGAATAAAACCCAGGGATGGACCCGTTTATGCCAGAACTAGAGATGTTACAGGAGGAGGTTAGGTCATGAGTGACATTTATAGCTCGGGCGCTGGTGTCTGAAGACCCGCTGTTTTCTAAAGTACGGCCCATGGTAACGTCCTGAGTTACGTCTAAGGATGCTTTAACTGCACACTGGGCAGAATTCACGCTTGTGACGGACAGCTCCTCGTTGGTGATGGTGTCCGATTTGCCGAGCTCCGTCAGGATTTGTTCACTGTGGTCAGAGGCTTGTAAGCGACCGGCGGGTGAAAGAACCGGTGTGAAGTCCACGGAGGACGTCTGGTCGACTGGAGAAAGCTCCAAGTCCTGCGTAAGCTCAAGGAGAGTAATGTCTTGCAAGTAATTATCAATAAGCCCATGGGACGAAAGGTTGGTCTCAAAGTCACGATCCACCCGGACCGGATAGTCTGTGGACAGCGGCGGTAACTCAGACAGGCTGTTCTGATCTCCAGCCCTCGTCTGGAGGTGTGTCTTTGTACCGTACGGATGAGGTGACGCCTGTAGGCTATCAGGAAGGACTGAATCATTGGTAGTCAGCTGCATGGCTGAAAGATCGCAAAAGGTCATTTCTGGTAAGCATTCATCGTTGATCATGGAGAAATCCTCATCGCTGATTCGTCTCCTAGATTCTCCAGCTGATTTTTGACAGTTTGCAGCAGGAAAGCTGGAGGGAACTGAGAGATTGGGAGGCTTTGGATGTTTAAAAAGCTCTGGAGATGGACTTTTATTCCCGATATTCAGATACCTTAAGACGGGGGTTAGAGCAGACGGGAAACCAGTCAACCGTGACGCCACCTGGCCCTCACCGCTTTTATTCTTCGGAACAGGAGTGGAAAAAACATGAGCGTCAAAAACATTCACATCGTTTCCCCCTGAGGGGATCCTCTCCATTTTGTTCAGTGCTGCATTTTCAAACTCAGAAGAGTCGGCGGGATTAGGACGTTCAGGCGGAATATTTTCATCCGCCAGTGGATCCTCTTGGATGTATGAAGCGTGAGTTGTTGTGTTATTGGCCATGAGAGAATGACTCTTGTTTTGCTTTAATAAAAACAAACAGGGCTTTCTTCTTCTTCTTCTTCTTAAATAGCAGGACCCAACACTAGAAATGCGTTAACCACCGTTTCTTCAAGGTATTCTCAGACTTTAAAAGCAGGCAGTCTGGGGATAGAAAAAGAAAATCCATCACAAACATTCCTGCAAACATTTTAATCACAATTTCACATTTAAATGAATAAAAGAATGACTGTTTCCGCTGATGATTAAGTCACTTTCTACTCTTTCATTGGTATTAAATCCAGCTAGCATTTATACATTTACAATCAAATGTCAAAGAACTACATGTAGCCCTATATTGGAGCTGGTTGAACATTTAAATTGTTGTCTGTATTTAAATATAAATAAATCTCTTGTCTGAACAATTAGCCAAAAAAAAAAAAAAGCAAAGAACTGCCTGGTAGAAATATTTTGTAGGCTGTGATATTTCAGGTGCCATGCATTCAAACTCATCCAGCCCATAAACATTTGGATTAGTCGCAGTCAATTTTAGACGTCTCAACATCTCTACTGTGCAGCCCTAAAAGTGAACAATTACTTGTCGGTGAAGATTCTCGGTCATCCAGGTCATGATCAATCCAAAAAAGGTTAAAAAAAAATAAAACAACTGGACTTTTATTCTGAAGCTGAAGACGTTTTGCTTCCCATCCAAGACACTACTCCAGACATTTTGAATTGAGAAAGCTTCTTGGATGGGAAGCAAAACATATTCAGCTTCAGAATAAAAGTCCATTTGTTTTATTTTTTTAACCTTTTTGGGATTGAGGAATTACTTCTAACCAGCAACAGTTTTCAATGCAAGAAACTCTGATGTGAACATTTTTAATTGGCTCTTTTCTCTTTAGAGGCTGAGGAGCAGATTGATTTAACACCAATGTATGCAAGTCGCATGAAATGCCTGCAGCATCAGACGTGTAGAGGTACAGAGGCAGAAAGAAACTGCTGCTCAGCCATCTCCATTAGTCCTACTACACAGCCCTACCTAACAAAAAAAATAATCTAAATTTATGTTCAACATAAAAACCTGGTAGACTTAAAAACATTTATCTTAAAATAATGGAGGGGGGGGGGGTGAAATCTGCCATTGGATGTCCTGGTTTTTAAATACCAGTAATAGCCATGGAAAAACCCCATAATCCCCTGCAGGAGTCATTATGGTTTGGCTGTGGAATGAAGACCAAACTTTAAAACTTGTGGGCAAACTAGTTGATCCGCTTAGCTACAGACACTCCATAACGCTCCATGGGGCTGTTCTCATTGCATGTGGTCTGAGAAGAAATAAAAATAAAACTTCCAAGATGAAGAAAAAAAAAACTTTTCTTAAGCACAGATGCTTAATTGATTAGTATATTTTAATTTGTCATATAGGTCTAGTATATAAACAGTCCTTTTCTTCCTTTTTCCATATATTTGACTAAACCCGGAGAAAACAAATTGAATTCCATTCACCTAAAAAAAAAAGAAAAAAAAAAAAAAAGAACTTTACATAAACTTAGTTACAGAGACCAGGGCTACTTTGCAATAAACATTATGTACCGTAATACAGAGAATCAGGCGCACCATGACAAAAACACCCGATTGAACAGTGAACTCGTCGCCCTTTTTTTCCCAGTCAGTCAAATCACTCATGAAGACGAACTCAAGGGTTTGAACACAATACAAATAATTTTATAAAAGCATCATACGCGTATTAATTTAACGTTAACGAAAAGCCTGAAAATTAGCAAACCGTTCGCTGCTGCTCGGTAAATGTGGCTCGTTGAGGGGAAAATGTGCTAAAGACAGCTTACCTGGGAGAAGGGAGCTGTTTTTTTCTGCTGCAGAAAGTATTTTAACAGACGCTGTTTAGTTTTAGGGATCCAAACTGAAACGTTAAACCACTTTAATTTCGATCAGAATGTCAAAAATCCACGAAATCAACACAGGCGTTACAACGCCAGACTAGTTTGAAACGGTCAGTTTCGTCACTGGATGATTTCAACCAATCACAGCCCGGGGCGTGGTCTTCTTCTTTTGAGCTTAATATTCGATAGAGCGATCTATCGCCACCTACTGTCTGAACTGTTCCCTAAAAATGAGGATTTAAAAAATAAATAAATAAAAATTAACCGACAGCTCGTTTTTGCGAAAGCGCATTGTATTCACCAACAGAAAAATATTGACACTTTATCTCATAGGATCACGCAAATATTTGATAAAGTGTTTATTTTCTAAATAAAATAAAATCCTACATTTCTTTGTTACCCTTTATTCAATGCCTGTGCCACACCTTACTTTAACCACTAATATGAGTATTAATGATCATTATATAATCTATCTATCTATCTATCTATCTATCTATCTATCTATCTATCTATCTATCTATCTATCTATCTATCTATCTATCTATCTATCTATCTATCTATCTATCTATCTATCTATCTATCTATCTATCTATCTACTGAATCTAATAGCTTAGGTAACGTTACTAAAATGAAATTATATGATGTGGTTCAATATATTGAGGCAACTTTAGGACTTTCTGCACACTGTTTTTTTTATGGTAATGCTCTTATTTTGATTTGTATTTAATGTAAATGTTTTTCTCCTGGTGATCAACAATACTTAAAAAGGAAAAACATTCTTGAAATATTAAAATGATTTCAACTTTAGCATTTAATTAACAAGGAAACACATTTTTTCTCATGTATTTTTTATTGAGTTTACTAATACTGTAATAATAATCATCTTTATTTCTATTGCAACACCCATTCCAATGAATTTCTCTCTTGCATTTAACCCATCCCTTAGGGAGCAGAGGGCTGCCACTGTGCGACGCCCAGGGAGCATTCTGGGGCTGACTGTCTTGCTCATGGACCCATAGCGTCAGTCTGTGAGGTTCGAACCAGCCTTCTCAGAGCACAAGTACACTGCACGAACCACTAAACCACTCCCCTTTACAAGGTAAATTTGCTCATGTCATGAATCGTACCTGTATCTATTCTAACAAACCAATGGTTAACCAGCTCTTAATAAGGATGTCTAATAACAAGATGCATCATATTCTGTAATTGTGCCCTGATGTGATCCATTAACTTGCATTCAGTGTTTTCTTTTGCAAAAAACCGACACTGTTACTTGAGCAGGATATTGCACTCTCCCATTTAACTAGTTCAATATTTTAGACTTTTGAGATCAGGACAGATTTAAACGCTAAAAAGTAGCACAGAAAATGACAATTTGCATGAAAGAGACTTCATCTCTTTATTCAGATATGCTTTATTGTAAAAGCCAAATTGCATCAAAAGTAGGCAGGATAAAAAATCTCATCACTACTTTCAGTTTGAAAAAACACAAAAACTGAGCAATATTTAAAATATAACAAGCTATTCACAGAAAGCAATACAATTATTATTTCTTTCACTCTTTGGGAGTTTTCTTCAGCTTGGTCCTGAGTTCAGACATAAGTGGATTTCCAAATCTGTGGAGACATAAACAGAAAACAGACAATAAGAAATGTTCCTGATGTTTTGAGTTTGCTGAAAATAACCAACTTTAGGATTTTGTTGGAGCATTTTGTCGCTTCAGCTTTACCCTGGTTGTCCCGGGGGCATCCATTTAGGTCTCTGTGGTGCTTCATCCTTCTTGCCAGCGTCACTCTTCTCTTCCTCTTCCTTTTTCTCCCCAGATTCCTTTTGATTTAGCGTAAAAATCACATTTAACAATCCCCAGGATAAACAAATAGCAACGTGCTGATTAATGCAATACCTTTGATTGTGTTTCCTGGTTATTGTCGTCTTTTAGGACCCTCGGTGTCTTCTTTAAAACGGGAAAACCACCTCCAAGACCTGATTCCAAACATTTATATATAAGTAAAGTACTCAAAAATGATGAATGAAGAAATGTACTGATGCGCTGCAGAGAAAACAGGCCTACCAGGCAGTTTGATCCCCATCCCCATGCCGCCTAAAGGCACACCGGCAGGAACTTTACCAGGCACACGCTGTGAGGGAGTCGGATCCACAGAGGGCATGTGAATTAAGGAGCGGGGGTCTGTGGGTGGTCTCACACGAGGGTTTTTCACAGCAATGCGAGACCTTTGCACCGCAAAATCGAGCATGGAGCCATCGACCTGCAATGACAAAATCCGTCTCACTCTGGACCTGATCTGCACTCCAAGAAAACTGTAATGCTTGTGATTCGATCTGAAACCTTACCTCACTTCGATCTCCTTCCACCTCAGTCCTGCGTGGAGTTGGAAACGATTGGATGAGGTCTTCTGACCATCTCTGCTCTGGTGCATCCAGGGAGGATTGCTGCTTCTCAGATTCAATCTGAAGTTCACCTCCAGAAGGTGATGCTTTTAAAACAGCTCCCTCCTCTGACAAAGGCTCTACGTTCTCTGTTTGCTGTCCTGGTTCAGGGAGGCGGATTTCATCGGACACGGTTGCTTCGAGAACCTCGTCGTCAGCTTTTATTGTCTGTGACGTAACATCTGCTTCTTCATTGTCCTCACATGCTGCGTCTGTCTCAGCTCCCCTCTCTGGTTTTGTTTCTTCCTGCTTTTCTTGGGATGTACCCCATTCCTCATTTGGACGTCTTGCTTCTGGTGATAAAACCCCTGAATCCGGCCAGGATCTGATCTCACTGGACTCTCCCTCTTCTCTCTGGAAAGACTGAACAGTTTCAATCATTTCCTCGACCAAAGCAGATTCAGAGTCTTCTGAATTTGTCGCAGCAGTCAGCATGTCATTTACGTTGGCATTCTTTAGCCGAGTCTCACTGAAAGATTGATCCAAAAATCCAGACTCCAGAGTTGTCAAAGACGTTCCTGTCCCAGGTGCCGATTCAGGTTCTTCTGAATTTGCCTCCATTACTTCCTCTTCCTTCTTCTCTGACGACGTTTTGCCCAATTCCTCATCAGACGGGTCCTTTTGTAGCGCTCGCTCAGACAGGTCTTCTTCTGTAATCCTATCAGCGTCCTTTGACATTGCCGTCTCTATCCACAAATCAAGGATTTCCTCATCAATCACATCCTGATGTTCTCCAGCCGGACCTTCTGAGCATATCTCAGCTGGTTGCGGCTCTTGTTTTGTTTCCTCCGCAGAGATCACGGGAAGGCCATCATCAGCTGTTCCTGTGTCTGTTGTTATCTCTGTCTCAGTCATCTGAGGTGCCCTGAGTGGAGCCTGATTGTTCGTCTC